>NW_016157378.1:207506-234895 GCF_001687245.7 Rhagoletis zephyria
ATTTTTAGTTCACTGTTATAAGTGCCATAGCAACGAACTCGAAATATATGCATCTTATTTTGGTTTTAAGAGATTTTTTTCAGCACTTAAATTTATAAAATGCGTTGTTTTTATTAAAATTGACGAATATGTAAGAAAAACCTTACGTCAATAAATGCTCAACCTTGACAAAAATATGTAGCTCTTCATTTTAGCTACTATTAGTATTATCAAGCTCTTTTTAGCTCTTTATTTCGACCGTTTTAGCTCCAAACGAAATTTTTCTCCGGCAACACTGCTTAATACACGTACAAACATACATACATGTGAGCGGCCGGCAAAGCGACGAGAATAGCGAAGAAAACAAAAACAAAATTACTTCGATTTGACTTCAACCCTTCGCTTGAATTCTATGCCAGGGATGATAAATGAGTTTTTAATTTTTGTACCAAATGGACAAAAAGAATATACTAAATCAGCCGAAAAAGTACCAAAATTTAAAAGACTAGACAGACATATGAATATGGGTAATTTTCAAACAAAGTGTTCATGGCAGGTTTTTTATATAGTTTTTTTTAAGATTGATAATCTTATCCTCTAAAATCGTTTACTGACGCGAATACGAAACTGCTTTCATGCTTTTCAAAAATTAATTTTAGTTCTTATTTTTGCATTTTTGTAAAATATTTTCCAGAATGTAACATTTGCATATCACTTTTAAACTCATTTATCAGATAAGTCAATGTTGGAGATTTTTTGCGCCTTCTTCAAGACATTAACGTGACGTTTTTCTTGGGAGGCAGGTTTTTTTGTTTAATCTTTCGTCAGCAACAACTTCCCATATATGCCATTTGAACACTTTTGGAGAAACAAGACAATTAAATAAAAAATCCTTTTCCACCTAAAAGTGAACTTCTGGAAATATTTCACTTTTTTTTGTTCTAAAATTCTAATTTCACGAAAATATAAAATTAAGGAAATCATTGAAACCCCTGAAGCAATAAATAGGCATTGGTTATTATCTTATTTTTAGTGTTTTTTTTTATAAAAAAACTGGGTGTCTTTCCGGAAATATTAAGCCTTACTCGTTAATATTAAATACCTTTTTTTTTGGTTCGGCCAGTGTGTACTGCACCAAAAATCTGGAAAAATTTCGTCCGTGGACTTGGATGCGTAGCGTTATATGTACTTGTACATATGCATAGTTTAAAAAGGCCATGAAAACCCTAAATTTCCATTATAATCAATAATTCAAGTTAATCAACAAAACCATACAAGTATGTTTATTAAGTGCGAGCAACACAAAGAAACAGTTGCTTATATTATAGCAAGAACTTTTTGATGATTTTAAAAAGTCTTTAATTTTTAATAAACACCACGCACATACCTGTATAAAGTAGGAAAAAGATGACTGCATTTTTATCCACAAGTCGTATTTCTACATAATTTGTCGTAATGCTGTATTTTGACAAAATTGTATCAAAAATGTCGATGTAGTACCAATGTACTTTTGGGATCCAAAATGTATCAAAAAAGTACAATTGTACCATCAATTTCATTACTGTTCTATGCGCTGACTTATTTACGCACATAGAATCTACGTCGGCACATAAACACACAAACGCGTATTGGCTAGCTTAACATATGTACGTACATAAATATGTACATATGTACGTATGGCTGGAAGTGAAGCCGCCGGCAAAGCGACAATAAAAGCGAATACAAAAACAAAATCTCTTAAATTTGACTTCGATACTTCCCTGTAGGGAAACCCCGAACTGGTGAACCAAATTTATAGTTCCGTACTAGATCTTTATCGCCAAAAACGAACCAGTCCGATAGTAACTAGATCGCCACCAGCTCAAAAGCGGCGATATGTGGTACTTTTAAAAAACAATAACAGTCAGCACCTCTGCAAATTCAGCCACAGCCAAAGGTATGTAAACGTGTTTTCAAATGCAAAATTAAATTTACATTCATTCAAACAAATTTGATTTCAGATTGAAAATACATTTCTCTGCAAAAAATTTAAAATTGCTACCATGGTAACCCAAAAAGAAAACATCTTGTTACTTTTTTCGTTTACAACTGGTTCGAAACTATAGAAAATGGGTTGTAAAGCGAACTAGATCCCATATTTCGAATTTAGGACTGGTTCTGAACTATATAAAAGGTAATGCAGGGGGGACAATTTCCAATTCCTATGACATCGCTGTGTTAAATTCGCCAGTTGTTTGCATGCAAAAGAGATTTATCGCGAACTAGTAGTGGTTCTAAATGTACTAGAAGCGCACAAGTTCAAAACTAGAGATTTTCCCCACAGGGTTCGTTTGAATTCTATATAACTACACACTTAAATGCAAAGAACATACAAATGCGTATTGTTTTTTCTGTTTTTGTCACGTTTTTCGTTTCATCGAGTCTCAAAACACTCTCGCCGCTTAAGAAGTTTTCACTTAAAATATTCGGTTTGTATGGGAGATGTACACCCCTTTTGCAATAGGCTCAATTTTTCTCCATGAGTATGCGCTTGATTTCATATATCGAGGGCTTATATTCAATACCCTCTATTTGCAATTTTGATGAAAATGAGTTTTTGATGGTAACGTAAGCTCCGATTATTCTTTCAGCCATGACAATAATGTCAAACTTAAAATATAGTTTTAATGGTATTATATTCTCATTTTGAAAATTCCACTATCTGAAATAACATTTTGTTATAAGAGCAAAACCCTCTATCTACACAATTTTGCTAGAAAATTGCTTTTTTTAATCTTTTGTAGCAGGTAAGTTACATGTGTATGTATGTTACTGGTAAAATCCGATCTTAGGTCAAACTAGTTTTGCCCAGGCTTAACTAGTTTTACCTAATGCGGTATAACTGTCCAACCGAAACCAAATTTGATACAACAAAAAAATCTTCCATATCCCGTCAAACATAGAGTCATTAAACGCAGCTATTATTATTCCTATTGGCAAACTAAATAGAAACAATTCATTAGTTTCTAACTACAGACCCATTTCCCTCCTCCCTTGCATATCTAAAGTATTACTCCGGAAAAATGGTGGGGCATCCTGTTAAGTCTTTCCTTTACAACCGGAAGTTCGCTGTTCGGGTCAATAACTGTTATTCAAATACTGTTCCTCTCTTTAATGATGCCCCACAAGGATCACCACTTTTGGTTATTTTATTCAATATAGCCTTTGGGTAAGTTAGCTCCATTATATTTTTTCTAAGACTAAGGACTTGCCGCAATTGGTAAGGCAAGATCTTCAGGAGCTAAGATTTCGGTTTTTCACATATGCAGAAAACACAAATGTATACATCCAACCCTTTCCGTGTATGACACCCCTATCCACTATTCTGACACTTTGAAAATATTGGGAATAATTTTTGACAATAAACTTACTTTTAAGCAGCACTGTCATAATGTAAGATTAAGCTTACTGGCTAGACTAAATATTATAAAGTTTTTATCATCCAAGTATTCTTTAGTTCATATAACTACACTGATAAATGTAATTAGGGCTTTTATATTAGGAAAAATTGACTTTGGACTCGTAATTTACGGACACTGCGGAAAAAGCATCTTAAATTGCAAGAAACAATAGTCGGCGGTGCTTTTCCCGCGTATTGCTCGGCATTTACAATTGCTAGAAGCTGTACTTTTCACCTCTAAAAACGAAGGAAATTTCTTCATATGCACGGACAGTAAATCAGTAAATCAGCAATAGAAGCCCTCTTTAACAGTACTTATGATTCTCATATAATTTCGAAATCACGTGAAATACTCTTTCGACACAAAAACACCATTAAAATTATGTGGTTACTTGGGCACGTCGGAATAGAAGGGAACGAGTTTGCAGACCAAAACTTAAAAACTTAGTTTAAGATAACCATTACATCTAAAGAACTGACATTTTCATTATTCTGCAAAACCCGCTATCAGCACATTTTTTTATATAAATGGTTACTGTTCGAATTGCACTAACCTCTATCTGATCTTTAAACTAAAATAATATGGATTAAAGGTAAAATCCTAGTTTTAATATATAGCGTGAATTTTTAAGACATACGTGGGTACTTAAAACTATTAACACTTAAAAATAGCTGTGAAAACAGTTTTTTGCTCTTCTGAAAAATTAGGTTTTTGCAGATAGAGGGTATTGAATATAAGCCCTCGATATGTATCTCCATATCAAGTTCGAGTACTCTTCCTTGGACATTTCCGAAGATATGCAGTATGAAAAATTCAGTTTTTATGGGAGGTGCCACGCTCCCTTTCCCAAAAACCCAAAAGTTTCTCCATGAGTATGCCATTGATTACATATATCTTAATATTAAGTTCCATTACTCTACCGTGAACATTTCCAGAGATATGCAGGACGAAAAATTCGGTTTGTATTGGAGGTCCCACGCCCCCTTTCCCAAAAACCCAAAAGTTTCTCGATGAGTATGCGACTGATTTCATATATCTCCATACCAAGCTCCAGTACACTACTATAAAAAGCGATTTTTTAATCGATTCGAATCGAAATAAAAATAAATGATGCTGGAAGAAATTTGCAAAAAATAAATCGATCTCCCAAGACCGATTCATATATTTGGTCAAATGAAGTTTTTTACTTAATTTTTATAAAGAAATGAAACATAGTAGCTAACAATCCGAAATATGTACTTTAAAAGAAGCAAAATTACTAAAAATGCCACTTTGCGATGTTTCATGAATCGCACTAATGAATATTTTTCTGAACGTAATGCTCAACATTGCCATTAAAATTTTTTTCGTTTAATACCTAGTAGAAATTCATCACTAACCCTACTTAAGGAAATACTTTAATTAAAAAAAATAAAAATTTTATCACAAATGAGAAAAAATGTTAGGTTTTACTTCGAAATTAACCTTTTTTTTTAAATAGTATAATATAATGGAGCTTACGTATATATGTAGATTTTTTTTTGCAATACGGACGCTTTCAATTTATTTTTTTTTTTGTTTTCGCTAACTCTATTTACCCTTTTTAGAAAAGATTTGCTCCAAAACTGCATACGTACTAAAAGCTTTTCTAAAAAGAGCAATTAAGGAGTGCAAAATTTTGATGAAAATTTCCATAATGTTTGGAGTTACGATTTTTGGAATTTTTGTTGTAGTATTAGCGATAATTTTATATAGCGTTATTTCCATGCGGCTTCCCTGAGGAGCCCTTTATTCGGAGGAGAAAGAGAGGCAGGTCATTGAATTATTTCGTCTTTGCACTCTCAAGTTAGAAAGGTGGGAGGTGTCAAGCTCCATTATTTTTTTTTGTACCAGACTCCAATTCAAATTTCCTTAAAATTTTATAGATTTTCTGAGGTAAACCGTAGATCAATATACACCAATTGAGTAAATATCGAATGTCGATTTTCGAATTTGGACGTAGAATATGTCTTATGTTTCGATATGGAGGCTATGCTCAAATTCTCGAATTTTGACGTAGAATATGTCTTACGTTTCGATATGGAGGCTATGCTAAAATGTTGTAGTTGCAATTTTTAGAGCTTCACGAAAACGCTTATTGCACGAAAACTAATGAAGCGATTTCAAAGGAACGTGTGGCGTTTCAAAGAAAAAATTCCAGGCCTATTGACAGATATGTTTTTGTAAGTAACCAATTCGATTTCTGTCGTAGAAACAACGGTAAATACTGGCTTGTTTTGGGGTCAATTTTGAGCCTTTAAAGTGCTCTAGCAACTTATGATTTGAAGGTATACCTTTCATTTTCGGGATATAGGTTCTTTGGAGCAATAGAATTATTATCGTGAACAAATTTTATATAAATTCAACAAATACTCTAAGGCAACCATTTTTTGAAAAAATTAAAAAAAATTGTTTATTAGCAAAATGCTCGAAAACCGCTCGAATGATTTTGTTTTTGTTTTCTTTCAAAAATTCAAGTTTTTTTCTTTCGTTCTGTGGGAAGTATTGGTTGATATCTTCTAAGTATGTTTACTTTATTCAAATATATGGGCATAAATGATTTTCCATACAGAATCACTTCGTCATCATTTTGCAAACACGTGCTTGCGTTGGAAGAGAGAGAAGGAGACAAAAAGTATGTGTGTGTAGGTATTTCGGCTTTTGAGTAACAGATGGCGCCATATTTATAACCTAATCGCAGTTTGTGTATGTAAATACATACATACGTACATACGAACATATGTTGATTGCAGTTAATGTGGATCTGTTTTCTTGTAGTAATCTATGTACGTATGTACGTATGTACATATGTACATATGAATGCATAATACGCGAAAACTCTTTCATCATATCAGTTCTGTGCCGTTCGTTCGATTTTAACAAATGAGGTATCAAATTAAATTAGATCCAATAAAAGCAATTGCTAAATAAATTACTTCAATACGAATATAAATTAAAATTGCTTTGCAGAAACTTTATTTCCAAACTGCATATAGGAGTGTTACCACCTGATTTTATAATTAAATTCAAATTGTGTTAAGAATATTAGATAATTTAAATATGTATCACAGTACAAGTGTCAGACGAAAAAGGTTTAACGAGGCTTTGGTTTAAAAATAATTCGAACAGGATTTCCATCTGTTTGAAAAGTGGAATTAAATTAAATTATATCAAATATTGAAATATTGGGGTCAAACAAAGGAGTATTAAGAAACATTTAGTTTCAGCATTTATAACATTAAAAAGGGTTTGCTCTTGTGTAAAAAGTTAAACTCAAATTATTTAATCAGTTAAATGAATTATTAAAGTATGGGTATATATTGACATGGGTTAAACATGTTTTTTTCTTAACTTTATATAAGAGGTTTGCCATATGTTTTAGAAATTGAATTCAACTTGAATTAAGGGAATTAGATACACAATTTAATTATGTATCTCAATATGTATGTCAGTCGAAAAGGTTTAATAAGGTTTTGGTTTCAAAATATTTATAATTGAGTTGCCACCTCTTTTAAAATTAGACCTTAATTAAAGTAAGCATAAGCTGAATGAAATATTAAAATATGACGTGAAACGAAGGTGGTAATATAATATAATATATAATAGTAGTATGAATAATTAGGATAATAAAGAGGGTTGCCACCTGTTTAAAAAAGTAAACTCAAATTATTTAATAAGTTAAAGGAATTATTAAAAATATGGGTAACAAATAAAACGGGTTTAAAAAGGCTTAATTTCTGAACTGTATTTAGGGGCGTTGTCACGTATTTAAAAAGTAAAGTTTAACTTAATTCATCAGGCACATGAAATTTGTAGGTATCGCAATATCAGACGCAAGAGATTTGTTTATTTTTTAACTATTGTTAGGAGGAATTTCCTTAAAATTTTATAGATTTTCTGAGGTAAACCGTAGATCAATATACACCAACGGAGTAAATATCGAATGTCGATTCTCGAATTTGGACGTAGAATATGTCTTATGTTTCGATATGGAGGCTATGCTCAAATTCTCGAATTTTGACGTAGAATATGTCTTACGTTTCGATATGGAGGCTATGCTAAAATGTTGTAGTTGCAATTTTTAGAGCTTCACGAAAACGCTTATTGCACGAAAACTAATGAAGCGATTTCAAAGGAACGTGTGGCGTTTCAAAGAAAAAATTCCAGGCCTATCGACAGATATGTTTTTGTAAGTAACCAATTCGATTTCTGTCGTAGAAACAACGGTAAATACTGGCTTGTTTTGGGGTAAATTTTGAGCCTTTAAAGTGCTCTAGCAACTTATGATTTGAAGATATACCTTTCATTTTCGGGATATAGGTTCTTTGGAGCAATAGAATTATTATCGTGAACAAATTTTATATAAATTCAACAAATACTCTAAGGCAACCATTTTTTGAAAAAATTAAAAAAAATTGTTTATTAGCAAAATGCTCGAAAACCGCTCGAATGATTTTGTTTTTGTTTTCTTTCAAAAATTCAAGTTTTTTTCTTTCGTTCTGTGGGAAGTATTGGTTGATATCTTCTAAGTATGTTTACTTTATTCAAATATATGGGCATAAATGATTTTCCATACAGAATCACTTCGTCGTCATTTTGCAAACACGTGCTTGCGTTGGAAGAGAGAGAAGGAGACAAAAAGTATGTGTGTGTAGGTATTTCGGCTTTTGAGTAACAGATGGCGCCATATTTATAACCTAATCGCAGTTTGTGTATGTAAATACATACATACGTACATACGAACATATGTTGATTGCAGTTAATGTGGATCTGTTTTCTTGTAGTAATCTATGTACGTATGTACATATGTACATATGAATGCATAATACGCGAAAACTCTTTCGTCATATCAGTTCTGTGCCGTTCGTTCGATTTTAACAAATGAGGTATCAAATTAAATTAGATCCAATAAAAGCAACAATGCTAAATAAATTACTTCAATACGAATATAAATTAAAATTGCTTTGCAGAAACTTTATTTCCAAACTGCATATAGGAGTGTTGCCACCTGATTTTATAATTGAATTCAAATTGTGTTAAGAATATAAAATAATTTAAATATGTATCACAATACAAGTGCCAGACGAAAAAGGTTTAACGAGGCTTTGGTTTAAACATAATTCGAACAGGATTTCCATCTGTTTGAAAAGTGGAATTAAATTAAATTATATCAAATATTGAAATATTGGGGTCAAACAAAGGAGTATTAAGAAACATTTAGTTTCAGCATTTATAACATTAAAAAGGGTTTGCTCTTGTGTAAAAAGTAAAACTCAAATTATTTAATCAGTTAAATGAATTATTAAAGTATAGGTATATATTGACATGGGTTAAACATGTTTTTTTCTTAACTTTATATAAGAGGTTTGCCATATGTTTTAGAAATTGAATTCAACTTGAATTAAGGGAATTAGATACACAATTTAATTATGTATCTCAATATGTATGTCAGTCGAAAAGGTTTAATAAGGTTTTGGTTTCAAAATATTTTTAATTGAGTTGCCACCTCTTTTAAAATTAGACCTTAATTAAAGTAAGCATAAGCTGAATGAAATATTAAAATATGACGTGAAACGAAGGTGGTAATATAATATAATATATAATAGTAGTATGAATAATTAGGATAATAAAGAGGGTTGCCACCTGTTTAAAAAAGTAAACTGAAATTATTTAATAAGTTAAAGGAATTATTAAAAATATGGGTAACAAATAAAACGGGTTTAAAAAGGCTTTATTTCTGAACTGTATTTAGGGGCGTTGTCACGTATTTAAAAAGTAAAGTTTAACTTAATTCATCAGGCACATGAAATTTGTAGGTATCGCAATATCAGACGCAAGAGATTTGTTTATTTTTTAACTATAGTTAGGAGGGTTTCAGCTGTTTCAGAATTCTAGCTAACTTATGCACAAATTCGAAGACGAAGATAATGCGAAGACGAGCACGAACACGATGGAGAATACTAACACGGGCACCTAGGCTAATATAAAAAGTAATACAAATTTCTGCAGTATGAAAGGAATTAAAAGTCAGTTGAAGTAGTGATATACGTCATGGCATATATCTATTTATAAGCTGAAGATACATATGATTGCAATTAATGTGGATCTGCTTCTCTATAGCTAAGTATTAATATTTTGCAATGCATATTGTATTATTAAATTCAATTCCATACAATCTAAACGAATATTTCATGTGCCGCTTTTAACTTGAATGTGATTTTAATAATATCACGTATTCTACGTTTAAGTTTAGCGGGTGTGACTCCGACGCTACCTGCAGGTCAAGACGAAGGCGCTGGACTGATGCTTTTTTAATCGATTTACGGATCGAATCGGAACTAAAAAATCGGATCGGAAAGGATCGATTAATCGATCTTCGATTTAATTGATTTAAAAACGGCATCTCTACTATGAAACCTTCCAGAGATATGCGCTATGAAAAATTCCCCTTTTCCAATAGCCCAAATGTTTCTCCATGACAATGCGATTGATTTCATATATCTTAATACCAAGTTCCAGTTCTTTACAATGAACACTTCCAGAGATATGTAATATAAAAAATTCGATTTGTATGGGAGGTCCCACGCCTCCTTTATATACCGAAATATAAAGGTATTAGTATACTTAGATATAAAAGTACATATTTACTTTTAGTTACATTTATCTATTTTTAGGCTAAGTTTTTCCGCAGAATGGGTACAATTTGAGAATTAAATTTTGCATGAATATCAGTTATAAAAGAGCATGATTCAATAATTAAGGGTTACATAATTATTGAAATCCCTGGGTGCGAAAATGGTAGTAAAAAATTACGCAAAGTAGGCACTTACAGGTCTATTCTGCACGTTACCGAAGATTCTGTACATTTTATTACCAAAAAATTGTATTACCAAAAAATGTAACCAGTTCTTGTCACCGCAATTCTATGTACAATTTGCAAAGAAGCAACACTGTGCCACTGCCACGGGGGCGGTGCGAGAGAGACTACTGTCAGTTTATCTAACCTTTAATAACACAGGTCCATAAACAAAATCAATGAAAGGTTCCTTTGATCAAACCTAGTCTATCATATGTTTTTGGGGTCGCTGAACACGAATCTGAATTCCGCTTCGCTCCGTCCGTCCGGACTTTTTTCTAACCTCAAAAAACATCTCGGATTTTACGTGACAGAGAATCTAGACGTGATGGAGCAAAACGGACTTCAAATTCGTTTTCAGCGACCCAAAAAACATGCAATAGACTAAATTGGGTCAAAGCAACCTTTCATCGATTTTTTTTTTGTGGACCTGTGTTATTGAATCATAGCATAAGAGGACCCCAAGCAAACAGCTGATTGGTAGTTTCTCAGTGAACGAACCTCAAAGTCAAAATTAAGCATATCCAGCAGGGTTGAATGAAACAATTGATTCTATTAGCTTTTGATTAAACACTAATCGAGCAATTAGCAATTGAAATTTTGTAGGGTTAATCGAGCTCGATTAACGCTTTTATCGAGAAAGCTTGGCTAATTTGTCGATTAGCGGCCACTGAACATACTTTCAATATTGAAGGGTGGATTAAATTTTTAAATAGTGGTTTTCTTCCTCAATTAAAAAAATTCCATGTTTTTCACTAGATACCAACTAAAAATGCTCAACCCTTTCTTCTTTGTGTATTAAATTTCGTAGGTACCAACCTTCCTTGGACCGACTATCATGGAGTTACATCATTGCTATTGTGTACACAGACGGGCAAGGGATTCAATCGATTTCTCTCTTTATTCTGAGCATTTGGTTAATATGTATACCCTTGCGGTAAAATGCGCTCGTTTATAAACACACTGAAATAAGTGGTTTTAATTTGATATTTTCCGTTATATCAATGAGTAGGTTTGCCAAATGATTGGTTCAATTAACCGGGGAATCAATTTACCGATACTCGATTAATTGAACAGTTCGGAAATTCCGCTAAATTCAACAACCTAATCAATTAAAAGAAAATGCATGTGTGCATTTTAAGTCATTATTAAATTAAATGATATTTATGTAGTTTAAATTTTAAACGAAAAAATATAAGGGATAAAAACAAATGATATTTATTATTGTTCATACGTAAGTATGTATACTTCTCCTCACATTATTAGAGATAATTGTTATAAAAAATAAAATATACGTAAGGAACAATTAACCGGGAAAAATTGAAGGTATATCTCTTTTTAATGCCACATGTTTTAAACGAATTATACGGGGAATACTGTATATTAAATAAAATTGTACTGAAAAGTACCGATATTGATGAATCGAAAAGTCATGATGCACTGATTTTTCAAAATATAATTTTGGCAACCCTACTACTGTACCATAACTGAAGTTAATAGTGCATTTTAAGGGGCATGATCGGATTATATATGTACTTGCAGAGATTTAGGAACGCAAATTCATTAGAAAATAAAATTTTTAAATTTTTCCTTATAGCAAATAGTGGCATAAAGCTCAATAACGTTGTTGAAATAAAAATTATTCCGCTACAATATTAAAATGACAATAATTTTTATATACATATACCTAGTACATATACAACTTAGACGAAATCTGCAAACAAATAAATATTTACCATGGAATGCTTGGTATTGTATGTGCACACACACATACATACATATGTACGTATAAAAGTATATGCACAAATAAGAACGGGTGATAGACAAATGTGTACATGCCCTGCAGCAAATCAAACTAGTTCAGAAGTTGCGCTGAGTTAGCCTGAAAAGGGACGGTACTGGTTCTTCATCTATTCCAACTCAATGCTTTCAACTGTCTTTTTTAACATGGCGATGTCCTACGAAGTGACAATTGTCGCCCTCTACAGAAATTTTGAAGTTGTCCTGAGCTGACTCTGGCTGAGATGGTTCGGAGACAGTTCATATTACAACAGTTCCTAGATAGTTCAAAAAGGGTCACCTTCGGGCTAGAAAAAATTTGGTTATTTTTGAGCTGGTTCTAAGAAGTATAGTATAGAGCCGTTTCTTTAAATAAGCACGCATACAATTTTGTTAATAAAAAATACTTCATTTTATGTTTAAAGAGCTACTTGTTTTGCACTAATTTACTTTTTGAGGCAAACTGTCCTTTTAAATTAGGAACATAAAGTGTCAGTTATTCCTTCATTTTCTAAAACCTTATTCTTAAAAATAATTTACATGTGTTACGTATAATGGGTATTTCTGGGATACTTATAATTAAAAATCTAAACTAGGTCGTGTCAAAACATTAGAAAAAACGGTGATATTGTATATAATATGCTTATTTGTGATAACTCAGCGTTAAATTGTATTAAATGTATTAAAATGTAATACATAGACTCTCTGGCATCTAATAAGAACATATACAATTTTGAATATTCACAATGGTTTTCATGCTAAATATTTTTCGTAAGTTTTTTATTTAAGGATGGCTAATAAGCATTATAACATAAACATATAAAGTCACGTCTCTAGCCGTGTTGGAAATTTAGTAGAGTTCTAGAAACTGTTATAAAAACTTCAATATTTTAAATCAGAGTTTATAAGTACGCAGTTCTATAGCCGATTAAATTCTAGTATAATTTATCGCGCTGATTTTTCAAAACTCTTTTTACGCACGCTCTTAAAGGTATTTTCCTATTTAAATATTTTCGGTTAAGATGCAGGGTTACACTTTACTTCACTAAAATTTCATGGGCTACAAAAAGGAATACTCGAAATATTTATAAAAAAAAATCTTTAATTAAAAAGTTTTAAATTTGAAGACAATTTTTAGAGTTCTATCAAGTTTGCAGCACAGTTAGGAATTTGAGTTTAAATGGTTTATGGAGGATGACACATCGTACTGAAATAAAAACTTAACAAAAAATATTTAAAATGAAAAACATTGGCAATTAAAAAAAAATCACTGCATAACTACATATTTCGGGTACTCAGTGATATATTTACGTATATACAGTATCGGTCATATCAATAGCACCCTCATTGCAAAGTGAGATTTTTTACCACTTTTGTTTATTTTTTTAAATCTGACTAAAAGGTAAAAAATTTTGATGAAAAATCGTTTAATTTAATTTTGTTTTGTATAAAGTTTTAAACACGGTTTATATGATTTTGTTTTAAGCATCATAATTTTTTTATAAAATAATAACAAACACATTTTAACTCTCAATATATTGTGAATATTTAAAAAAGAAATGGTGTACGCAGACCTTTGCTGATAAGTCTAGCTTAACTAAATTTTATGGTTATATTTTGTTTTCAATTTTATACGTACGTATATATGTAAAAAAATTAAATTAATGTTACCAATAACGACTTTTTTTTAAATATTTTAGCAGTTGGCCCATAAACTATGTATGTAGAGAATTACATATTAAATAAACGAAAACAGTTTGTTATTAGTTTAAGGGTCTATGAAAATCGAAAAAATATAGTATAATAGATACATTTGCGCATCTTTTTTCAGCTTTCACATGATCAGGATGAGTAACATTGATGAAAGCGCAACTAGCAACATATGAGTTTCAACTGTCCAGCTCTAATCCCTTTTGCAGTAGTTCAGAGACAGTTCTGAAATTTGTAGGGCGGAACTAGCGCTTTGCCAGACTGTCTCTAAATTTTGCTGCAGGGTATGTACATATAATGCATAGTTCATCTAATTGTATAAGCAAGAAGGCAAATATAACACTCGTCTTGCTTAAACAAAGTAGAATACATCTTTGCTCCAATTTCTTTTGAAATGAGTTATCAAAAACGTGAACCGTAGTGTTCTACATATTTCGTCTTCTGTTTAGTTTTAATTATAAAACTATTTTTGGCTAACATTTCTTATCTAGATGCAGTTTTATTTGTCCACGTATTCCGGATTATAAGTATACATATATTCCGTAACAATTATTTCGTTTGTTGACAAGAGATTTATAAATTGTAATGAAAATACCGCTGTGGTGTTGTGGTTAGTAGTGCGCGCTACCACTCCTGTGTTCAAGCCCTGGTCAAAGCCACATCGCAAAAGAATAACGAAAAACAATTTTCTCTTAACAGCGGTTGCCCCTCGGCAGGCAATGGAAAACCTCCGAGTGTATTTCTGCCATAGCTTCTCATAAAAAATAAAATCGCCGTTCGGAGTTGGCGTAAAACTGTAGGTCGCTCCCCTTTATGTAACATCATCAAGGCGCACGCCACAAATCGGAGCAGAAGCTCGGACAAACACTAACCCAGCGTTTATTACTATTATTAATGAAACTAATTTGTATGTAAGTATATGCATTAGGCTGCGTCATTATACCTGTCTATAAAAGGATAAGTTAAGTCATATATTTAGCCGTGAATTTGATTTAAAGTTTCGGAAATTTTTGAAAACTAATTCTGTTCGATAATATCCAAACAATTGGCACGTCGTCCATGCTTCTGCGGCATACACCAGGGAGGAAATATTAGAACCCGTATGAGGTTTTTTACTCAGTCCAAAGTAGAAGTTGCTGACAAGAGTGATTCTCCATTAATATTCTTCTATATATATAAAAATGTTGTGTTCGTTTGTTACGGTCATAAAAACTCGAGAATGGCTAAACCGATTTAAGTCTTTTTTTTATTGTTTTATCGTTATATATAATACCAGGATCATTTATATCACAAAAATTTAGAGGGTTTCCACCTGTTTGAAAATTTTAAGTCAATTAAATTGATAAAATATTGTTATAGAAGGATGATTGTTGGAAATATATTGGAATAAGGCTGCCACCTTTTTGAAAATTTTAACTCAGTTAAATTGATAAAATAAATGAAATTTTAAACTTAATTAAATAGATAAAATAAATGACATATTACAATATGGGTATCAGATTAAAGAGGTTTAAGAAAGATGACTGCTGAAAATATTTTTGAGGAGTTTTGTCCCCTGTTTGCAAATTTTACTTTAGTTAGATTGATAAAGTAAATGAAATATTGCCATGTGGGTGTCAAACTAAGGAGTTTTAAGAAGGCTTACAGCCGAAAATATGTTTAAGGAGGGCTGCCACCTATTTGAAAATTTAACTCAATTTAATTAATAAAATAAATGACATATTACCAGGGAACGCATTTTTAGGACCCTAAAACCCATAAAAAAGACATAATAATATAACAAAATAGGCCGGAAAAGGCAAAATAATATAGCGAAATAGGCAGGAAAAGGCACTAGATCGCAAATAGGCAAAAGAAGGCACTAAAAGAAGACAAAACCCGAAAAAAAATCAAAAAATACATTTATTTTAGAAATGTTTATATTACAAGTAAAAAGAGAAAAACTATGAACTATTTAGTTTCATGATTTTTACTTTGAATTTTTGACTATTTTGTGCTTTCGAATTTTTAACTCACAAAACTTTAATCTCTATAGTTGTAGTAACATCGAACCACTATATGTATTTTGAAGTTTTTTGGCAACATTTTCATTCGATTTTCGCGAAGAAAAGCCATCAATATACTAAACGTGCGCTCGACTTGGGTTGATACAAGTGGCGCACAATTTAAATATTGAACATTTGAAACTTTAAAATTATCAGGAAGAAGGGCTTTTTCCTCGGTATAATCACTTTTTTAAATGTAGAAAAGGCCAAAAAAGGCAGCATCAAATGTGTATATATGGAATCAGGGAAGGCTAAATCGTGGACATTCTTAATCGAATATACTCTATCTCTTTAGCAGAAAAAGAGGCAAAATCTATAAAATCCGTTCCGCGCATATTACAGTACAGGTATCAAATTAAAAGCGGTTAATGATTGTTAGAAATATTTTGGAGGAGGGTTGCCATCTATTTGAAAATTTAAACTCAGTTAAATTGATAAAATAAATAAAATATTGAATGTGGGTATCAAACTTTACAGCCGAAAATATGTTTGAATTGGGTTGCCGCCTGGTTGAAAATTTAACTCAATTTAATTGATAAAATAAATGACTTATTACAATATAGGTATCAAATTAAAGAGGTTTAAGAAAGATAACTGTCGAAAATAATTTTTAGATGGGTTACCACCTATTTAAAAATTTTCACTCAGTTAAATTGATAAAATAAAAGAAACAATGCAATATGGGTATCAAATTAAATATGTTTAAGAAATATAACTGTCGAAACAATTTTGAGGAGGACTGCCAACTATTTGAAAACTTTAACTCAATTATTTAAATTGATAAAATAAATGAAATATTGCAACGTGTGTAACAAACTTTAGATTTTTAAGAAGGCTTGCAGCCGAAAATATGCTTGAGGAGGGTTCCATCTGTTTGAAAATTTAACTAAATTTAATTAATAAAATAAATGGTTTATTACAATACAGGTATCAAATTAAATAGGTTTAAGAAAGATGACGGTTGGAAATATTTTTGAGGAGGGTTGCCACCCATTTGAAAATTTGAACTCGAAAACTCAGTCTGTTGCCGTAGATTTCACCAATATATTTTCAATATAAACCAATAGAATAAATAAACCAACGAAAAATTAGTCCATCGTCAGATATGTCTGATTTATTATTATTTATGTATGGCTGTGTGCAAATGCAAAGCGAATACGGAATATTACCTTAAGTGGTTGTGACGATGCGTGGTGGCTGATTGTAGTTTATGGTTGAATCGGTTATGGTTCAACCTCAAAGTAGTAAAACTGTTTGGAGGGGAAACTCAACTATAGTAAATTTGGCGGGAAAAGTTTATGACAGTTTTTAATAAATACATGTATACATGTGTGCGTACATACGTATATTATTAAGCATTGAAGTGGACCGTCTTGGATTGTTTGGTTTAGTCTACAGGCCAAAACACAGTTAAATTGGTTAAATAAATGAAATATTGCAATGTAATTGAAAAATCTTGATTTGGAAATATTTTCAATAGAATTGTCACCTATCTAAAAGTGGTCCAAAAACTAGACATCTGTAGGAAATTCGAGGTATACATTTCAGATCGAGCTCTCTGTAATACAGAGAACCCATACACCAAACCTAATCTTCTTCTTCTTCTTTATTGGCGCTGTAACCGCCTAAGCGATTTTGGCCGAGTCCGAAACAGCACGCCAGTCATTTCTCTTCTGTGCTAACTGACGCCAATCGGAAATGCCAAGTGAAGCCAAGTCCTTCTCCACCTGGTCTTTCCAACGCAGAGGAAGCCTTCCTCTTCCTCTGTTACCAGCATCGCGGCTCGCGTTGAAATTTTCAGAGCAGGAGCGTTTCTGTCCATTCGAACGACATGGCCAAGCCAGCGGAGCCGCTGAATTTAATTCGCTGCACTATGTCTATATCGTTGTAAAGCCCATACAGCTCATCGTTAAATCGTCTGCGATATTCGCCATCACCAACGCGTAAAGGTCCGTAAATCTCTCGCAGAATCTTTCTCTCGAAAACTCCAAGAGCCGCCTCATCAGATGCTTTCATTGCGCCATACACCAGCACAGGCATGATGAGTATATACTTATAGAGTGTGATCTTTGTACGACGAGAGAGGACTTTACTTCTCAATTGGCTACTCAGCCCAAAGTTGCACTTGTTGGCAAGAGTGATTCTCCGTTGTATTTCAAGGCTGACATTATTGGTGTTAATGCTGGTTCCCAAATAAACTAAGTCGTCTACTTTTTCAAACTTGTAACTGTCAACAGTGACGTGGGTGCCAAGACGCGTATGCTCTGACTGTTTGTGTGATGACAGGAGATACCACCCATTCGCTTTGCTTATCTATCCAATCCCTAGAAGGCAGAACAGACGTAGCCCTTGCTTTTACCGATAATAGCGATGTCGTTGGCATACGCCAGCAATTGTACGCTCTTGTAAAGTATTGTGCCTGAGCGGTTCAGTTCTGCGGCTCTTATTATCTTCTCCAACATCAGATTAAAGAAATCACATGAAAGGGAGTCCCCTTGTCTGAAACCTCGTTTGGTATCAAACGGCTCGGAGAGGTCCTTCCCTATTCTGACGGAGCTGGTGGTATTGCTCAACGTCATTTTACACAGCCGTATTAGTTTCGCGGGGATACCAAATTCAGACATCGCGGCATAAAGGCAACTTCTCTTCGTGCTGTCGAAAGCGGCTTTGAAATCGACAAATAGATGGTGTGTGTCGATCCTATTCTCGCGGGTCTTTTCCAAGATTTGGCGTATTGTGAATACCTGATCTATGGTGGATTTTCCAGGCCTAAAGCCACACTGATAAGGTCCAATCAGCTCGTTGACGGTGGGCTTCAGTCTTTCGCACAATACGCTCGATAAGACCTTGTAACCTATGCTTAGAAGGCTAATTCCGCGGTAGTTGGCGCGTATGGCGGGGTCGCCTTTCTTGTGGATTGGGCAGAGCACACTTAAATTCCAGTCGTCGGGCATGCGTTCATCTGACCATATTCTGCATACGAGCTGATGCATGCACCTCATCAGCTCCTCGCCGCCGTACTTGAATAGCTCGGCTGGCAGGCCGTCAGCTCCAGCAGCTTTGTTGTTTTTCAGCCGCGTAATCGCTATTCGTACCTCGTCATAGTCAGGCGGTGGGACAGCTACTCCATCATCATCGACTGGGGACTCGGGTTCGTCTTCTTTACTGCTTTCAGCGTTGCTACCATTCAGTAGGTTGTAAAAGTGTTCCTTCCACAATTTAAGTATATTCTGGACAACGGTCACTAGGTCGCTGTTGTTGTTCTTACAGGAGTTCACCCCGGTCTTGAAACCTTCCGTAAGTCTCCTAACCCTCTGGTAGAATTTTCGGGCGTTCTTCCTGTCGGCCAGCATTTCAAGCTCTTTTCACTCACGTATTTCGGTCTCTCTCTTATTGCGGCGGTACTGAATGATCGGGAAATGTGGTTCCACTGCTCGTGTATGTCGGATTGTTGAAGAGTGCTCTCAAAGAGCAGGTGTGTGAGTCGAGTGGCGAATAAATTGGCCGTCTGTTGTGATTGCAGCTTTTCGACGTTAAGCTTTCCTTGCATTGTTGGGCGCACATTTTTTGCTGCACAGAGGCGGGTGCGTATCTTGGCTACAACAAGATAGTGGTCCGAGTCGATGTTTGGCCCTCGGAGTGTACGTACGTCCAAAACGCTTGAAGCATGCCTTCCGTCTATCACAACATGATCGATTTGGTTTCTCGTTTTTCGATCTGGAGACAGCCATGTAGCTTGGTGGATGTTCTTATGCTGGAACCTAGTACTACATATTACCATATTTCGGGCCCCGGCGAAGTCGATCAGCCTCAGTCCGTTATCGGACGTTTCGTCGTGGAGGCTGAATTTTCCGACAGTGGCGCCAAAGATCCCTTCCTTGCCCACCTTGGCATTAAAATCGCCAAGCACGATTTTGACATCCTGTCGGGGGCAGCGCTCATATGTACGTTCCAAGCGCTCATAGAAGAGATCCTTGGACGCCTCATCCTTCTCTTCCGTCGGGGCATGGGCGCAGATGAGCGAGATGTTGAAGAACCTAGCTTTGATGCGGATTGTGGCTAGACGTTCGTCCACCGGGGTGAACGCCAGTACTCGGCGACGGAGTATCTCTCCTACCACGAATCCAACACCGAATTTGCGCTCCTTTACGTGGCAACTGTAGTAGACGTCGCAAGGCTTCACGCTTGCTTTTCCTTGCCCCGTCCATCGCATTTCTTGGATGGCGGTGATGTCAGCCTTTGTCTTCAAGAGGACATCAACCAGCCGGGCAGAGGCACCTTCCCCATTAAGGGTCCGGATATTCCAGGTGCATATCCTTAAATCATAGTCCTTTATACGTTTGCCGTGGTCGTCGCTGCCCAGACGATACGTGGATATAAATATCCGGACGGTGTGAGCTGCGATTTGAACCGTACGCACAAGAATTGCTTCTAGCCACTCCCAGGTGAATGGCAGTCAAATGTTTTCCACTTCTGCGCACGGAACCATCCTCCAGGCAGAGATTCATGCAGTTAAATTGGTTAAGTAAATGAAATATTGCAATGTACTTGAAAAATCTTGATTTGGAAATATTTTCAATAGGATTGTCACCTATCTAAAAATCGTCCAAAAACTAGATATCTCTGGGAAATTTGAGGTACACATTTCAGATCGAGCTCTCTGGAATACAGGGAACCCATACACCAAACCTAATGGGGAGGTTTGGTACACAGATGGACCTAAGCTTGCTAATGGTTAAACTGGGGCTGGAGGAGTTTTGTCACCTGTTTGTAAATTTTACCTTAGTTAGATTGATAAAGTAAATGAAATATTGCCATGTGGGTGTCAAACTAAAGAGTTTTAAGAAGGCTTACAGCCGGAAATATGTTTAAGGAGGGCTGCCACCTGTTTGAAAATTTAACTCAATTTAATTAATAAAATAAATGACATATTACCAGGGAACGCATTTTTAGGACCTAAACACCCATAAAAAAGGCATAATAAAATAACAAAATAGGCCGGAAAAGGCAAAATAATATAGCGAAATAGGCAGGAAAAGGCACTAGATCGCGAAAAGGCAAAAGAAGGCACTAAAAAAAGACAAAACCCGAAAAAAATCAAATAATACATTTATTTTAGAAATGCTTATATTACAAGTAAAAAGAGAAAAACTATGAACTATTTAGTTTCATGATATGAAAAATTTGTACTTTGAATTTTTGACTATTTTGTCCTTTCGATTTTTTAACTCACAAAACTTTAATCTCTATAGTTGTAGTAGCATCGAACCACTAGATGTATTTTGAAGTTTTGTGGCAACATTTTCATTCGATTTTTGCGAAGAAAAGCCATCAATGTACTAAACGTGCGCTCGACGTGGGTAGATACAAGTGTCGCACAATTTAAATATGGAACATTTGAAACTTTCATATTATTAGGAAAAGGGGCTTTTTCCTCGGTATAATCACATTTTTAAATGTAGAAAAGGCCAAAAAAGGCAGCATCAAATGTGTATATATGGAATCAGTAGTGCGATTCCCATTTTTCTTAACGACAATATTCGTATCGTTAGCTAACGATTCCGACAAGTTTCGTTAATTGCAATTCTCAAGCACACTTTTAGCGAATATTGTCGGTAGCTTTGACAGTTGTCTAACGAAATTTGTCGATAGCCTAGCTACGAATATTTTGTCGTTGAAAAGCCTAACGATAAAATTGGTTCAAGTTTTTATTGAGAAAAATTAGGCAAAATTCATCGGTAGGCAAACTATTATAATAAAAAATAACTAATAAATAAACATTTATCACACATAGATGTGCTTATTATTATTATTATTTTTATTTATTACACTGAAAGTTGAAAACTTAGGCAAAGGTTTTGATAGTTGATCTCACTTAATTGGGGCACTCTAAATTCAATGGCTTCCCCCGTTTTGTCAGATTGGCTCCAGTGTTCTAGATAACGACACTTGAACATTTGCTCCAATTTTAACTTGTTTGTAAATAACTCAGTTTTTGTGTTGTTTTAATAAAATTTTTAACATGACTGATTTTTATAGTGAAGGTTATTTTAAAAAATAGTCACGTGATAAAGTTTAGTAAAATGACTTTAACGGACTTTGTCGGAGTTATTAAAAAAAAACTTGAAAATTTAAACAAATTTTCAAGTACTGTTACGTCGAAAACTAGAGCCACAGCTGAATTTTTAGACGTGGGAAGCATAACGTGAAAATGATGTGTTTGTTGTAATTCATACTGTAATTGTGCGTATAATTTTTTACTTATATACGGCTAACACCACCTTATTAAATTCGCCTTGCACGAGGCCCTTATTGCAAAATAAAAAGTCCAGCATCCTATGGTACTGCTCCGTAGTAGCTTTTGCGCTTCTGTTTTTTGTTCATATTGTATTCACAAAAACAATCTCGACAACAATAATACGCGCAACAATAAAATGTTTCTTTTAAATATTGAGTGTCAAACGTCAATATTGCCATATTTGTCTTTGTAATTAACGACAATCCTCGTAAACTTCTTTATCGACATGTCCAACGAATTCTGTCGTTAAGTGTGTTTTTGAGAATAGCCTATTCGCTACTGCAAGCTACAAACGTCGTTCATTATCCATAACGAATTTCGGTCGTTAGGAAAAATCGCACTACTGTACTGTAAAATGCACGGAACGGATTTTATAGATTTTGCCTCTTTTTCTGCTAAACGTATAGAGTATATTCGATTAAGAATGTCCACGATTTAGCCTTCCCTTCGTTAGACATGTCGATAAAGAAGTTTACGAGGATTGTCGTTAATTATAAAGACAAATATGGCAATATTGACGTTTGACACTCAATATTTAAAAGAAACATTTTATTGTTGCGCGTATTATTGTTGTCGAGATTGTTGTTTGTGAATACAATATGAAAAAAAAACAGAAGCGCAAAAGCTACTACGGAGCAGTACCATAGGATGCTGGACTTTTTATTTTGCAATAAGGGCCTCGCGCAAGGCGAATTTAATAAGGTGGTGTTAGCCGTATATAAGTAAAAAATTATACGCACAATTACAGTATGAATTACAACAAACACATCATTTTCACGTTATGCTTCCCACGTCTAAAAATTCAGCTGTGGCTCTAGTTTTCGACGTAACAGTACTTGAAAATTTGTTTAAATTTTTAAGTTTTTTTTTTAATAACTCCGACAAAGTCCGTTTAAGTCATTTTACTAAACTTTATCACGTGACTATTTTTTAAAATAACCTTTACTATAAAAATCAGTCTTGTTAAAAATTTTATTAAAACAACACAAAAACTGAGTTATTTACAAACAAGTTAAAATTGGAGCAAATGTTCAAGTGTCGTTATCTAGAACACTGGAGCCAATCTGACAAAACGGGGGAAGCCATTGAATTTAGAGTTCCCCAATTAAGTGAGATCAACTATCAAAACCTTTGCCTAAGTTTTCAACTTTCAGTGTAATAAATAACAAGTAAGAAAGTCTAAGTTCGGGCGGAGCCGAGCATTAAATACCCGGCGCAAGTATTAAATATATGTTTTTTCACCTTTCCGAAAGCTACCGCTAGATGGTAAACCGGGGTGTACCAATTTTGAGTAGCGTCCTTAAATTTCGAAATATTGCAGTTTCAAGCATTTCTGAAATTTACCGTTATATGAAAAGCGGCCGGAATTTCAGCCCGATTTCAATAGTTTTTAACAATTGTCTTTTATGTGGCAAGCACAATAACCGTACCGAGTTTGGTACAAATTGGTAGAACGGTTACCGATATACGTATATGTTATCATAAGTGGGCGGTGCCACGCCCATTTTCCAAAATTTTACCTTTAACATATTTCTTGGTAAAGAATTGTTGCAAGCATCAATTTTGAATAAATTAGCTTCAATATTTACTGATTTATCGAAGATTTTGTATTTCTCTAAATTACCGTTATATGGGATGTGGGCGTGGTTATTGTCCGATTTTAAAAAGTTTCGGCGATTTTTTATGCTGTACCAAGGCCAACAACTGTGCCAAGTTTGGAAGAAATTGGTGCAGCGGTTACCAAGATATACACATGTAACCATAAGTGGGCGTGGCTACGCCCATTTTCCAAAAATTTATAATATTCTTATTTTTCGTCTAAAAATTATTGTAAATATCAATTTTGAGTGAATTATCTTCAGTAGTTACTAAAATATCGCAGTTTTCGTATTTCTGGAAATTACCGTTATATGGGAAGTGGGCGTGGTTACTGTCCGATTTCGCCCATTTTCACGACCAACCGACCGTGGATTAACAGAAACCTACATACCAAATTTCGTTGAGATATCTCAATTTTTGCTCGAGTTATCGTGTACACGGACGGACGGACAGACGGACGGACAGACAGACATGGCTTAATCGATTTCTCTATTCATTCTGAGCATATATGTATACATTTGTCTATATCTATCTCAATTCGTTTTGGCTGTTACAAACAACCGTTATGTGAACAAAATTAATATACCCTTGTGCACAAGTGCGCTCGGGTATAAAAATAATAATATTAATAAGCACATCTATATGTGATAAATGTTTATTTATTAGTTATTTTGTATTATAATAGTTTGCCTACCGATGAATTTTGCCTAATTTTTCTCAATAAAAACTTCAACCAATTTTATCATTAGGCTTTTCAACGACAAAATATTCGTAGCTAGGCTATCGACAAATTTCGTTAGACAACTGTCAAAGCTACCGACAATATTCGCTAAAAGTGTGCTTGAGAATTGCAATTAACGAAACTTGTCGGAATCGTTAGCTAACGATTCGAATATTGTCGTTAAGAAAAATGGGAATCGCACTACAGTTATCAAACTAAAAGCGGTTAATGATTGTTAGATATATTGTGGAAGAGGGTTGCCATCTTTTTGAAAATTTAAACTCAGTTAAATTGATAAAATAAATAAAATGTTGAATGTGGGTATCAAACCTTAGATTTTTAAGAAGGCTTGCAGCCGAAAATATGCTTGAGGAGGGTTCCATCTGTTTGAAAATTTAACTAAATTTAATTAATAAAATAAATGGTTTATTACAATACAGGTATCAAATTAAATAGGTTTAAGAAAGATAACTGTCGAAAATAATTTTTAGATGGGTTACCACCTATTTAAAAATTTTCACTCAGTTAAATTGATAAAATAAAAGAAACATTGCAATATGGGTATCAAATTATATATGTTTAAGAAATATAACTGTCAAAAACAATTTTAAGGAGGACTGCCAACTATTTGAAAACTTTAACTCAATTATTTATTATATTGATAAAACAAGTCAAATATTGCAACGTGTGTAACAAACTTTAGATTTTTAAGAAGGCTTGCAGCCGAAAATATGCTTGAGGAGGGTTTCCATCTGTTTGAAAATTTAACTAAATTTAATTGATGAAATAAATGGCTTATTACAATACAGGTATCAAATTAAATAGGTTTAAGAAAGATGACGTTTGGAAATATTTTTGAGGAGGGTTGCCACCCATTTGAAAATTTGAACTCGAAAACTCAGTCTGTTGCCGTAGATTTCACCAATATATTTTCAATAAATAAACCAACGAAAAATTAGTCCATCGTCAGATATGTTTGATTTATTATTATTTATGTATGGCTGTGTGCAAATGAAAAGCGAATACGGAATATTACCTTAAGTGTTTGTGACGATGGGTGGTGGCTGATTGTCGTTTATGGTTGAATCGGTTATGGTTCAACCTCAAAGAAGTAAAACTGTTTGGAGGGGAAACTCAACTATAGTAAATTTGGCGGGAAAAGTTTATGACAGTTTTTAATAAATACATGTATACATGTGTGCGTACATACGTATATTATTAAGCATTGAAGTGGACTGTCTTGGATTGTTTGGTTTAGTCTACAGGCCTAAACACAGTTAAATTGGTTAAATAAATGAAATATTGCAATGTAATTGAAAAATCTTGATTTGGAAATATTTTCAAAAGAATTGTCACCTATCTAAAAGTGCTCCAAAAACTAGAAATCTCTAGTAAATTTGAGGTATACATTTCAGATCGAGCTCTCTGGAATACAGAGAACCCATACACCAAACTTAATGGGGAGGTTTGGTACACAGATGGATCTAAGCTTGATAATGGAAAAACTGGGGCTGGCACTTTTGGGCTGAAGTTTAAAAAATCGGTACCAATGGGCAGCTACCCATTTTTCAGGCGGAGATTCTTCTTCTTTTCTTTATTGGCGCTCTAACCGCCTAAACGATTTTGGCCGAGTCCAAAACAGCACGCCAGTCATTTCCCTTCTGTGCTAACTGACGCCAATCAGAAATGCCAAGTGAAGCCAAGTCCTTCTCCACCTGGTCTTTCCAACGCAGAGGAGGCCTTCCTCTTCCTCTGTTACCAGCATCGCGGCCCGCGTTGAATATTTTCAGAGCAGGAGCGTTTATGTCCATCCGAACGACATGGCCAAGCCAGCGGAGCCGCTGAATTTTAATTCGCTGCACTATGTCTATATCGTTGTAAAGCTCATACAGCTCATCGTTAAATCGTCTGCGATATTCGCCATCACCAACGCGTAAAGGTCCGTAAATCTTTCGCAGAATCTTTCTCTCGAAAACTCCAAGAGCCGCCTCATCAGATGCTTTCATTGTCCATGCTTCCGCGCCATACACCAGCACAGGCATGATGAGTGTGATCTTTGTACGACGAGAGAGGACTTTATTTCTCAATTGCCTACTCAGCCCAAAGTAGCACTTGTTGGCAAGAGTGATTCTCCGTTGGATTTCAAGGCTGACATTATTATTGGTGTAAATGCTGGTTCCCAAATAAACAAAGTCGTCTACTTTTTCAAACTTGCAACTGTCAACAGTGACGTGGGTGCCAAGATGCATATGCTCTGACTGCTTGTGTGATGACAGGAGATACTTCGTTTTGTCCTCGTTCACCACCAGACCCATTCGCTTTGCTTCTCTATCCAATCCCGAGAAGGCAGAACAGACGTAGCCCTTGTTTTTACCGATAATATCGATGTCGTCGGCATACGCCAGCAATTGTACGCTCTTATAAAGTATTGTGCCTGAGCGGTTCAGTTCTGCGGCTCTTATTATCTTCTCCAACATAAGATTAAAGAAATCACACGAAAGGGAGTCCATTTGCCTGAAACCTCGTTTGGTATCAAACGGCTCGGTGAGGTCCTTCCCTATTCTGACGGAGCTGGTGGTATTGCTCAACGTCATTTTACACAGCCGTATTAGTTTCGCGGGGATACCAAATTCAGACATCGCGGCATAAAGGCAACTTCTCTTCGTGCTGTCGAAAGCGGCTTTGAAATCGACAAATAGATGGTGTGTGTCGATCCTATTCTCGCGGGTCTTTTCCAAGATTTGGCGTATTGTGAATACCTGATCTATGGTGGATTTTCCAGGCCTAAAGCCACACTGATAAGGTCCAATCAGCTCGTTGACGGTGGGCTTCAGTCTTTCGCACAATACGCTCGATAAGACCTTGTAACCTATGCTTAGAAGGCTAATTCGTGTGTAGTTGGCGCTTATGGCGGGGTCGCCTTTCTTGTGGATTGGGCAGAGCA
>NW_016157378.1:235245-235739 GCF_001687245.7 Rhagoletis zephyria
CTCTCTTCTTATTGTGGCAAATACGTCGCGCTTCCTTATTCAGTTCCCTATAACGGTCCCACATGGCTCGCGTTGCGCCCGNTGTTCACCCCGGTCTCGAAACCTTCCGTAAGTCGCCTAACCCTCTGGTAGAATTTTCGGGCGTTCTTCCTGTCGGCCAGCATCTCAAGCTCTTCGCACTCACGTATTTCGGCCTCTCTCTTCTTATTGCGGCAAATACGTCTCGCTTCCTTCTTCAGTTCCCTATAACGGTCCCACATGGCTCGCGTTGCGCCCGATCGCAGCGTGGCACTGTAGGCGGCATCTTTTTTCTCTGCGGCTTCTTGACATTCTTCATCGTACCAGTTGTTCTTTCGGGCTTGCTGAAATCCAACTTCTGCTTCGGCAGCGGTACTGAATGATCGGGAAATGTGGTTCCACTGCTCGTGTATGTCGGATTGTTGAAAAGTGCTCTCAAAGAGCAGGTGTGTGAGTCGAGTGGCGAATAAATTGGC
>NW_016157378.1:236184-248143 GCF_001687245.7 Rhagoletis zephyria
CGTCTGTTGTGATTGCAGCTTTTCGACGTTAAGCTTTCCTTGCATTGTTGGGCGCACATTTTTTGCCTTTAGCTCGCTCCCAAACGGGTGTTTGGTTGCTACCCAGAGGATACGTGGATATAAATATCCGGACGTTGTGAGCTGCGATTTGAACCGTACGCACAAGAATCGCTTCTGGCCACTCCCAGGTGAATGGCAGTCAAAAGTTTTCCACTTCTGCGCACGGAACCATCCTCCAGGCGGAGATTCATGCAGTTAAATTGGTTAAATAAATGAAATATTGCAATGTACTTGAAAAATCTTGATTTGGAATTATTTTCAATAGGATTGTCACCTATTTAAAAATCGTCCAAAAACTAGAAATCTCTAGGAAATTTCAGGTACACATTTCAGATCGAGTTCTATGGAATACAGGGAACCCATACACCAAACCTAATGGGGAAGTTTGGTACACAGATGGATCTAAGCTTGCTAATGGTAAAACTGGGGCTGGCGCTTTTGGGCTCAACTTTAAAAAATCGATACCAATGGGTAGCTACCCATCTTTCAGGCGGAGATTCATGCAAAAGAAATTTGTGGCAGAGAATGTCTTAGAAGGGGAAGGTCATCGAAATATATCTGCATTATGTCGGACAGTCAGGCAGCCCTACTGGCCCTGAAGTCCCACGAAATAAGTTCTTTTATTTATTCTTTATTTTTTTCTTACAACTATTAAGCCTAGTTTATACATAATTCTTAAAATATATATAGCCTAACCTAAAGTATACAGTATAATCTACTAATATGAGCAACGAACTTTAGTGATGAACAATCTGGCCAAATTCCGAATCGTATCAATACAATGATTGTACCATTTTGCTATGGTATAAAGTCCGTTTATGCATATGAATTGCGAAGCAATAGGATCTATCTAAAAATGGTCCTAAAACTATAACTATATATATATATATATCTTTAGGAAATTTGAGGTACACATTTCAGATCGAGCTCTCTGGAATATGCACTGAATTCGATCTAGTGATGCGTTTCGGGATGAGTTTCGGCTACTTCACAGATGTGTTTGGAATCGGTATACCCATGTTGGCGTGGGGCAACAGTATACTTTGTATCACTAAATTTGAAGGCTCCTACAATAATTAAACCATTTTTATACTCAAGCGCACTTGTGCACAACTTGTTCACATAACGGTTATTTGTAACAGGCAAAACGAATCTAGATAAGTATAGACAAATGTATACATAAATGATCAGCATGAAAAGAAAAATCGATTAAGCGGTGACTGTCTGTCCGTCCGTCTGTGCACGTGATAACTCGAGTAAAAATTGAGATATGTTAACGAAACTTTGTACGTGCATTTCTTTCCGGCCTAGGACGGATGGTATTGAAAATGGTCAAAATCGGTTAATAACCACGCCTACCTCCCATATAACGGTAATTTTCAGAAATACGAAAACTGCGATATTTTAGTAACTACTGCAGATTATTCACTAAGAATTGGTACTTACAATAATTTTTAGACGAAAAATGAGAATATTATAAATTTTTGTAAAATGGGCGTAGCCACGCCCACTTATGGTTACATGTGTATATCTTGGTAACCGCTGCACAAATTTCTTCCAAACTTGGCACAGTTATTGGCCTTGCAACAGCATACCGAATGGCTGAAAATTTTTAAAATCGGGAAATAACCACGCCCATATCCCATATAACGGTAATTTCGGGAAATACGAAATCTTCGATAAATCAGTAAATATTAAAGCTAATTTATTCAAAATTGATGCGTGCAACAATTCTTTACTAAGAAATACGTTTATGATAAAATTTGGAAAATGGGCGTGGTACCGCCCACTTATGATCCCATATATGTATGTATCTCGGTAACCGTTCTACCAATCTGTACCAAACTCGATAAAATTATTAAAATCGGACTAAAATTGTGGCCGCTTTTCATATAACGGTAAATTTCAGAAATGCTTGAAACTTCAATATTTCGAAATTTAAGGACGCTCATTTATTCAAAATTGATACACTCCGGCTTACCATGTAGCGGTAGCTTTCGGAAAGCTGAAAATCATACATTTAATACTTGCGCCGGGTATTTAATGTTCGACTCCGTCCAAACCTAGACTTCCTTACTTGTTTTTTTTTTTAATTCTTTCATATTGCTGGATTTGACCTCATTTAGCGATACATAATAACATGTTAATGCATTGTAACACAAATTACATTTACCTGCTTCGGTTTGGTAAGCAGGCACATTAAAGTCATTTCTATTACGAGTATTTTTGTAATGTACATTATTGACATACTCCGTGTTGCTTTTCAAGTAATCGGGTAAGTTGCCGTCTATAAAATTCTTGATAAATTTCATTTTATAGTAAAACAGCTTTTGTTTGATGCGCAGCCAGTTTAGAGTAGATAGCATATCTCTGATAGGGGTGTGATAGCGTTTAGTAAGAATGACTTTCATAGCTCGGTTTTGTTGTTTCTGCTATTTATAAATCTGACTTTCTCTCATTATGAAAAATATGGACAGTAAATGAAATGAGATTCAATTATAGATCTGTATACCATAGCCTTGTACCTTTTACTTAAGTATTTGCACGTTCGTTGCATTAAGTATAATTTTTTGGCTACCTTTCCCACCGTGTAATCTATGTGTTCATTAAAGTTCAATTTGTCATCGATTTTTATTCCTAGGTATTGGAATGTATTAACTCATTCAATGGGTTCGTTGTTTATATTTAGATTCTGCAACTCGGTGCTGTCAAAATTACGTTTTGATATAACCCCAAATTTAGTTTTATCGGCGTTCAATTTATGTATGTAAGTCGGTTTAAGCACCAGCCAGTTATATACCTCGTTTAAATCATCTTGCAACTTAGTGGATCATTTAGAGATATTATCTCCACTAAGCATAAGCAGCGTATTATCGGCAAATAATTTTATATCATAGATTTTAAGGCAATCAGTAATATCATTAATATAAATATTGAACAAAATAGGAGCTAATACAGATCCTGGTGGCAGCCCGATTAATAATCATCAGACAGTGATGTTCCGATTGCTGTTCTTTGATTCAAGTTCAGGGCACTTTCGCAGGAATGCCTTTTACGAAAACCAGATTGCTCTGGAAAAATAATTTTATTATCTTCTAAGTACTGTACAAGTTGGTTTTTTTACCACTGTGTAATGTGGTAATGTATTTATGAGTCTAATCAAGCGGTGGCCAAAGCCTCTGCACGTCGCTGAACGGTTGTGTGATGTATGTAGGGGTTGTTTAGTGTAAGCAAAGCAAACTGTGCGACCATTCTTTGCACGCACATATATATGAATATATGTGAATTTTGTTTTACTTAAATACATATTAACGGGACAATGATTTAAACTTTACTAACGTTGTACTTAGCAAAAACAAACCTTTGTGTTACGTTTGCAGATTTTTTTGGGTGTATCGATGAGGTTTTGTGCTTTCAACACATGCTTAAAATTTGATTGTGTAAGTGTGGCCGGCACTGATCTAATCTCTTCAGCTCTGATAGTATTTTTTTATTCGCCTTTGCTGTCCCCGATCTTACAGGTAATTTTATGTTCCATGTATTTGGTCTTCTTTACCTTTATTAACCTTTTGCGTCTACACTTGGTGATATTGTATTCATTCCAGTCGCCTGTTTTTAGAGCAATGTTGTAAAGATTCAGTTTATATTTGTTGAGGTTTGCTAGTTTAAAATCGTACCAATTATTCATCAATTTAACGCTGTTTTCTTTAGAGTATGTCATAAATAGTACTCATTACACTTGATATATTATTATATGAAAAATTTACCTTATTTTCAATAGTTGAATTGTCGTAATTGATTAATAAGACATTTGCTACATGCTATCTTATTAGTGCATTCGCTAGCTTTGTGCTTATACCCCAAGCACTGGAAGCAACGCAAAACATTTAAATGCTCATAAACGACACAAGTGTTCCATTCAATAAAGACCTTCTTTTGTTGCAACACATTTTCAAAAGTAACAGCATCAGTTTTTACCAGTGCAATATAGCTTTCTTCTCTACTATTAGCATAATCATAAACTTTTAGTAGATACTCTAAAACCTTTTCCTGTACATACGTCGCTTTGCTTTGTTAAGCTTCCATCGGAAGGGGAAAACGAAGTCAACAGAATAGTGAAAAAAAATCTTTTTTTTACATTTAATCGTATGTGCTTAAACTGATAAATGATATAAACATAGAAACGCAAGCATAAGAATCTCGCTTCCACATTCTGCATATGCGCTTAACATTTTTGCTTAAACAGATTTGTCGAAATTTCATCTCTAAAGCAAATATTAAATATCATTTAATGTATTCTTTAGATTTAAATAATCATTTTTAGTGGTGGGCGAGTCCGAGATGTTTAAATGATCGATATAGTACATTCAATTCGCGCAGATTTTTGAGAACTTTTTTCGTTGAAGATGTTGCACTTTTTTTCCAAACTGAAATTTGTGTACATCATTTATCATTGTCTAAGAAAAACTATAAAATAAAGCTTAGTTTAAAATATTGGAATAAAAAACAACAACGCTACACGCGCATTCATCTATATAACATAAAATGCGAACGTTCGTCATATGGCAGAAAGTGCGCAACACCGCAAACAGAAAAATTCAAAAATCAATGGTATTTTCTAGACACTTCAAACTTGCACCTTATTATACTAGAATGAATGGGCTACAAAATTGTTAACCCAAAACATGTCTACAAATTCTGAACAAAAACTGTGAAAATTTGATGAAACTTTGTTGATTTTTTTCATTCTTTCAAGTTTCGATTTATTTGCAAGGTTTTTGTTTGATAATGAGCTACAATTTTATAAAAAAACACGGGTGACCGTGTCATTTTGTCAAAGATGAAGACAATGATGATAAAACATTAATACACTCTATAGGTCAGTTCATATTAATGAACATAAAATGAGATCACTATCGATAAAATGGAAATCCTCAAGGGAAATTTATAATTTCAACGCATGGAATTTACATACATTTTTTTACTTTCAACCTCCGAATTGCTCAATTACTTCTATTTCTGCAGGATCGCCATTAGGTAAATTGCATTTCCAAAGATTTTTTCAAAATAAATAGCGATGAGGGATATTTCACCCGCCGGTGATAAGAAATCGCAATCACCATAACGCACATCACTAATATTACTGTTCACAATCAAGTTTACATTCAAAATTACAATGATGCAAATATGAAATATAGGTATATCCATTTACTTAAATGTAAATGGATTAAGAATCAAAGTGCTAGAAGGATTTGAGCGTTTGGTACAAAAAGTATTTTTGATGTTGAAATTGTTCTTAAAATCGGCAATTGTAGTTTTGTACATTTTATAATTAATTGTACTGAAAAAAGTACAATTGTACTTAAAATATCAACACTGTTTCACTGGCGCTGTACTAGCTGCAGCGATGCCAGATTTGAGCGTACCAAATTTTTTACCGATACTAACTCATGCGAGGGATTTGGGTATTGGGCATTTTACAAGCCTATAAGGAAGTATACATATCTGAGTTCGTATAGAATAGTATCTTATGTCGGAAGATTGGCCTTAGTATAATGAACCATTCGCAGCATACGATTGTGAAAGACTCACTGGCGCCGAGTCGTTGAAGAACTCTTGGAAAATAAACGTAAAAGACGGTAATGTTAATGGCGATGCTAGCAAGTCAATATTCGTATAAAGTTTCATAAAAAAATTCCTTGTGGTTTAAAGAATATAGGAAATGGTACATTTTACTAAAGCCAGCCTCCCGACATAAGCTACTATTTCATACGAACACAAATATATTCGTCTACAAATAATGTTGATTATTTTAATTAAGTCCTAAGATAAGTTTGTGGATCTTATCAGTGTTCCATGTAAGAACCAAAAATCAATGCCCTCGCCAATTAGAACATTTGCTTTTAAAGAAAAATATACATAGCACATTTACTCAATACTTGGTCTGACATCACTGTTTGAGCATTGATGTGCTCAGCTCACTGTTGTCAAGGTCGTGCATTTTGCACTAAATTTAGTGGTTTTGGGAAACCAAAAAGCCAAAATAATTGGAATTCAATGCTTGGTGCGGTATTTAGTGATGCTTTTTTTAATTTAAGCACACCGAATGCATAGGTACATATGTATGTATGTATACACTATACACTAATATTCTACATTAAGATGGAATTCATTTACTGAATAAAATGTGAGGAATAGGTAAATTAAATATGTTTTGCGTTGTTATAAATGTATTGAAATGGATTTATTAATAAAAACGTGAGGAAATGGATATGTATATATACTTTTTACAGAATCAAAAAAATTATTAAACATGATAATAAAAACTTGGCGCTTTTGTTTTGGAAAAATTGGCTTTTTCTGGTGGCCTGATGCCACACTGGCTCAGTTGTCGCAAAAGTACACATACATACACGCATTTTTACTTGAAAATAAGTGTGTAGTGGTTAATATGTATACGATGCCATCTCCGTACAGCTCACTTCACCTCGCCTAGCACGCTCGCGTGCGCGCAGTTTGCCCGCGACGTCGACTGCGTGCACCTCTGCTGTGCATCCCTACATTAGACGACCATTACTTATTTTTTCAGTTATGCCAACAATCTTAAATATCCTTTTTATTTCACTTTTTTCTTTAGTTTTCTTTGCTTCAAATTCGTTTCGCTTTTATTTTTGATTGCTCACACTTGTTAATTAATTGCTTAATTTCTATAAACTTCGTATAAGTATCTGACAACGTACATTGGTTGCAGAACCATTTTGAGTTAATATTCTCTGCTATTATTTTGATCTCATTTCTTTTAATGTTGCTACATTTTAAAGAGAAATTGTGACCACACCCACCAGAGCGTGCTATCATTTCATCAACTTGAAGCAGTTTTGCAATACACTCATTACATTCTGTCAGCATCAGGAATGTACGATTGTAACAAATTAAGACCTGAATTTACATTTTCAAATAATAATGTACATAAAATAACACAGCTCCACAAAAAAAATTCTTCCTGTTACCAGATTTATATGATTTATTATTAGGATGGGCACCGGGTCATGAGGGACATGATGGCAATGAGGAGGCTGTCTGCCTAGCGAAACAGGGAGCTGCCGCAGCATTTTATGGTCCGGAGCCCTTTTGTGGGCTCACCAAAGCACAGATACATAAATAACTGGGTGGACAAACTGTGCAAGAGACATTGGATGTAATGTCCAGGGCAAAGACATGCCAAACGATTATCTCTCCTTCTAAAGAAGTTTCAAAGAAACTACTCAATTTAGGCAGAGAGGACCTCAAAACTCTCACTGGGTAATACACGGGACACTGCTCCCTTCGTTACCACCTCACTAAAATCAATTTGTTTGAAACAAACGTCTGTCGCTTTTGTGAGCTGGACGAAGAAACGCCAAAACACATTCTCTGTGAATGTGATGCTCTCGCACACTAGCTCACTTTGGCAGCGCTACCCTTAATGCATTTGAAAATTGGAATAAAACGCCCTTGGAGGTGCTACGCTACATTAAAAGCCTTCCCATATAAGGCGGGGGCCCACGCACAATAGACCACATTAGAGGTCGCGGTGCATATGGCCCATAATAATAATAATAATCTATAAGTAAAGACTGAAAATATTGAAATAAAATAAAATATTACATAACTGGTGCCAAACGAAAAGTGCTTGGGAAAGCTTTACTAGAGAAATTCTTTTTAAATATTTCCACTTTTTCAAAAGCCGAACAGTTTAAATGAAGAGAGAATTTACAACATCTTATCAATTGAAGCGATAATATTATCAACGAAGAGTTGGAGTAACGGAAACGTAAAACTATCCTATGAAAGCTGTTTAAAAAATATTTTATGAAAACTCAAAATTGTTGTCACCATTCCCTAAAATTATAAATCAGTTAACTTTTATTGCGATTAAAGAAATTTTTAAAAACATTAGATAATATTATTATGATTATGATTATTATAACTAAATACTGTGAACTCCTGTTATACGCCCACTCAAAGATTCCCAAATTAAAGCGAAAGCAGAAGGGCATTTACGATCGCATGATGCAAGTCTTTAGATAATAAGAGCTGCAGAACAACTAACCCACGCAGGAAAAATTTTTTACAAGGGTTTGTAATCAGGCCGGCGAGACGGGGAGGGGGGGGGGAAGAGGAGATTGGGGACTTTTTCCCCGGGCCCGGAGTTCTCCCAGGGGCCCGTGCTCAGATTTCCAGAGTATATTTCATAAGATGTTGATAAATCGCAAATCACAAAACAAGTGAAATATTATTTAATTTCGTGCAATAAGTTCACTTGAACTCTTTGAAATCATCCACTTTTTTTAAGCCTTCCTTTCTAGGGGGACTGTGAGAAAGGATATGAAATTTAAAAAACATGTGCAGGCAGTTATTTGCGAGCTCTGATACATATACATACATCAAAGGGGCTATTTTCAAACGAGTTCGCGACAAATATCGTATCGCTATCTAATCCTTGCGGCATTCATAATACACATCGGCCACTTGCGATAGCGATCCGAAAATTGTCGCTACCCTGCAAAAATCGCGACTACTCCATGCATGCGTGTAAACAGTGCTCCCTAAGGACCAAGGAGTACTCCAAAATTAACCACGATTCATATAAAAAGTATGGTCAAATTAACATTGCGATGTCCTAGGGCAGGACCATATACTCCATCCCTGCATTACATCAGAGTAGCACAAAACTACTCCAACATATTAACAATAGCATTGTTACTATATTTTTTCGTTTGGACACGCTTTTGTTCTTCACTTCCCAGATGCTTTTCCGAAATTAATAAAAACCAAAAACGAAAATTAAAAATTACATGTTGCCGGCATTCGAACCTGAACATGCTGGTAGCTAACAACTAACCGCGAGCATCTCTACACGTTCAGCTACAGCCAGACATGCAAATGTACTTTCAAATGCTCAACTTCTATCACATTTCGTTAACATACGAGCAGTGATCGATTAACAAACAATAAGCTGGCGCAGAAACACGAGTTGGTCCGCTACAGCATGACAGAGGAACACTTTTGTAAGTGCTCCAATATACCACAAATAGACTACATTAGGGATGCCCAAATCAGCACATATGTGTCGCGGGCGACTGCGCGTGCAAAGCTTTGCACAGCGGTGCTGGGCAAGCGCGGAAGCAAAAAATTATCGGAAGGGGAAAACGAAGTCAACAGAATAGTGAGATTGTATGTGTTACAGTGATTGAAAATGAGTGCGCATTGTGCCATTTTCGGCCCTTTCGGAAGCAGCACAATCGATTGATTTTCGGCACTATTTTTGCGTAACTCAACGCAACTAATAAATATTTCTTTCGGATCCGCAATTAAAAATATTTTTTTTCATTTAATCGTATGTGCTTAAACTGATATATGATATAAACATAGAAACGCAAGCAGAAGAATCTCGCTTCCACATTCTGCATATGCGCTTAACATTTTTGTTTTAACAAATTTGTCGAAATTTCATCTCGGGAAAATTTTCCAATACGGAACCCGGCTTTAAAAAACAAAAAAAAATGAGGGGGTTTAGAGCGGCTTTTTGTGATTGTAAATCTGAAAACCCCACCCTCCGAAGGCTTATAGTCAAAAAATGTCAACTTCAACCTCAGTTTTTGCTTTGCAAACCAATTGTACTACAATGTCGGTGCTGCCACACAACAAAAAATGCCCAAAAAAAAGCACTGAAGTAGTAGCGCTGCTTGCACTGGTCCAGAATCGGCATATGGTTTGCTGCTTGCACCGGTCCAGAACCGCTGTACGGTTTGCTGGTGCTCTACCGCAAGCTTTGCTGCTCCGCCAAAAGATGTCGCCGATCGTAATCCAAGTTCCAAGAACCCAGATAAAAGCCGCAAGATGTCGCTGGTGACAAATCTGAGTCCGGAACCGGAACCGATCACAGGGTGTTCCGCTGATGGAAATCCGAGGAATCCGATACCATTCAGAACCGGAATCGATCACAGGGTGTACCGCTGATGGAAATCTAACAAATCCGATACCAGGTGGTTTATATGTCGAAAATTAGTAAAGTGTGTTGGTATGCAGTCAGAAATATAAACAAACGTACATACGTACATATGTATATACATATATAGATGCTCCACCCCTAGGAAAGTGTGTTAAAAATGTGTACATAGTTGGTTGCTAAGTATTTAATATGTATGTGTATATATACATATATATGAATGGAAAGGTCTGTTGATGTTGATGATGAGAACAAATAAAATTTAATTTGAAATAAAAGAAGGTTTTATATTTACTTATTTATTTTGATAATAAGAATTTTAAACATAAATGTCCGCAATTATATGAATTATAGCTTTGCTGTTTATTATAGTTATATTTAATGTTTTTTCCTAAATACTTTATTATTGGCTTAGGAGGCTGTAAGTTTCCAAAGCTATCGAAGTAATCAATCTCATTATCGTTTTTCCAGTAAGCTACCCAATGCGTTCCTGGACCATTTGAACTATCCAAATTTATCATTCCACATTCTCTCTTAAATGGTTTACGGGGTAAACTGTCACACATGAATACCCCTCTAAAATTTGGAATAAATTTTTAATACTTCTTTAAGTCTACATCAGTAAGAGGTCTTCTGGGTAGCTTCATTAAGAGTTTTTTTTTGTATGGTTTTAAATATAATCCGAATCCCTTTTTATAAGGCTTTAAAACATTCCTTTTCCCATTGAAATAGCTTCCATTGTATTATTATGACGTTTCGCCTCCAATAAGTGCTCCTTTCTAGTTTTTATAGCATTGATTGTTTTAATAATTCCTGCTGTACCGCCAGATAGACTTCCAAGTGCTCCTAATGCTACGAATAAAGGCGTTAATGGGAGAAATCCTCCAGATTTAGGTAATGGTATTACACGTGGTGCTTTTATTATAGACTTTTTCCCTCTAAAAATATTATTTACAACCTTTCGTGAAATTTTTATTGCATCTTTTAAGTTATTACTTTTCTTTAAATTTTGTTTAGCACTTTTTAAAGCATGTTTGAAGAGCTGACAACCAGTTTTTCCTCCCACTTTCTTAGTTTTACTATAAATGTTCCCCATACCGAATTTCGTTTTTGTCTTCATTATATTTGTAACTAACCAAGCATTTGTTTTCTCACTAAGATTGCTATCCTTCGCTTTAACTCTTTCCCAAGCCTTCTCAGTTAATTTTTTATCAGCAATATGTCGGTCATCTAAATCTTTATTATATAAATATGATATATCATGTACTCAACAAGCAGTGTCTAGTAGATTAATCCCTCAATCTCCTCTTACTAAAAGTTTCCGTAGTTTCGTTCCAGGTTCACAAAATTGATAACTAGGCAAATGAAGTTCAATAGGAAGCTTATTAATTACATTGGTTATAAAACCTTTTCCAACGACTAACGATTTATAAATAAACCTTTTTTCATACATAACTCTCATATAAAATAATATTATATTCAAATAAACGCTGAAGCTTTTTAATAAATTTATGGTTCTATATAATTAAATTTTAAATTTCTAAATACTAATTCAACAGTTAAGTTATATTCAAATACAATATTATTATGTGATTTAGAATAAACTTCTATATCATATATCGCTTCCCTATTTGTTCTACTAGAATACCTTAACTTAGTCTTAATATCCAAACCCCTTCTTTTATATTCATGTTGGTTTTGGTGTTGCTCCATAATATACTCCCCAATTTCAACGCCAACCACTGTTCAAAATTTGATATTGTCATCCTCTTCATCCCATGTTTTGTTAAAAAAAGCATGGGCTGCTCTGGCTGGGATGCCCAAAACCTGTTACCGGGGACCCTCATCTTCATCTTCAATACATATATAAGGGTTTTTCATGTCTTCAAAGCACAACATCTCCAATTC
>NW_016157378.1:250516-251716 GCF_001687245.7 Rhagoletis zephyria
GCACTGCCAAGTGGACGATAACGAGCCCACATAAATATATAAAAAAATGCTTAAATGCTAAAAAAATGCTTGACTTACTGAAAAAGTTGTTAAGTCCACTTTTTATGAAAACTCATATTTTTAGTTTCATCGAAATAATGCATGCAAGAAACATTAGATATTTACTCGACTTTTTTGCACATTGAGAAAATCTATGAAAATTAAGAACTTATGTGAATTAATAAACAGTTATTTATTGTATGAAAAATTATGACTTGTATGAGGTAATAAGACTATTACATGAAAATTTGGAGCTTATATGAGTTAATAAAATTAGTACTTATATGAAAATTAATGAAAATTGTATAAGTTGATAAATTTAATACAAACTGTATTTTAAATGGGGTTTTGTATAATTATTAGTTGTATGAAAAATTGTATCAGAGTCGAAAATGTATGGGGAAAAAAGATGAAATTTCCAGATATGAGAATTCACCAAAAATAGTACATGTAAGAAACATTAGTTATTTACTCGGCTTTTATATAATTTATATTGAAAGTGATCACTTATAAAAATAATAAACTATATATACTATCAGCTAACTGCTTAACAAGGCTGTTCTATTAAACAGGTAACTGCTAAACAGTGCTGTTCTATTAAACAGCTAACTACTAAACAGGGCTATTCTATTAAACAGCTACCTGCTAAACAGGGCTGTTCTGTTAAACAGATAACGGTTAAACTAGATACTACAATCAAACTCAATATGAAAAGTGATGAAATTAAAGGATTTCTAGAAAGGAATTTTAAAAATATATTAGATCATCATAGAAACATTATACAAAATGGATCTATATTAACGGAACAGATGAAAAATGGGTCTTGGATAAAATCTATATATGGAAAACATTTTACGATCTGTCCTTGGAGTAATAATGATACTGAATCAGGACCTGATACATGTAATCGTTTTTTCATAGAATGACAACATAAAAATGTTGTGAACTTAATAAATTTATATAATAACTATTATAATGAAGAAACCAAGGAAAATATTGATTTAAAAAATCTCATATGTGAGATTAATAAATTCAATAAAAAAATTCCAAATAAAACAATAGAACACATATATATGTATATACTATCATTATAAAATTAAACGTATTTGATATTTATTCATTAAAAATGTTAGCAGCGGAATTGGGAAAATTATTAAATAT
>NW_016157378.1:254912-262258 GCF_001687245.7 Rhagoletis zephyria
TTGATGTTGAAATTGTACTTAAAATCGGCAAATTGTACTTTTGTACATTTTAAAATTAATTGTACTGAAAAAAGTACAGTTGTACTTAAAATATCAACACTGTTTCACTGGCGCTGTACTTGCTGCAGCGATGCCAGATTTATGCGTACCCAATTTTTTACCGATAATAACTCATGCGAGGGATTTGGGTATTGGGCATTTTACAAGCCTATTAGGAAGTATACATATCTGTGTTCGTATAGAATAGCAGCTTATTTCGGAAGACTGGCTTTAGTATAATGAACCATTCGCAGCATACGATTGCGAAAGACTCACTGGCGCCGAGTCGTTGAAGAACTCTTGCAAAATAAACGTAAAAGACGGTAATGTTAATGGCGTTGCTAGCAAGTCAATATTCGTATCAAGTTTCATAAAAAAATTCCTTGTGGTTTAATAAATATAGGAAATGGTACATTTTACTAAAACCAGCCTCCCGACATAAGCTACTACTTCATACGAACACAAATATATTCGTCTACAAATAATGTTGATTATTTTAATTAAGTCCTTAGATAAGTTTGTGAATCTTATCAGTATTCTATGTAAGAACCAAAAATCAATACCCTCGCCAAATAAAACTTTTGCTTTAAAAGAAAAATATACATAGCGCATTTACTCAATACTTGGTCTGGCATCACTGTTTGAGCATTGATGTGCTCAGCTCACTGTTGCCAAGGTCGTGCATTTTGCACTAAATTTAGTGAAACCTAAAAGCCAAAATAACTGGAATTCAATGCTTGGTGCGGTATTTAGTGATGCTTTTTTAATTTAAGCACACCGAATGCATAGGTACATATGTATGTATGTATACACTATACACAAATATTCTACATTAAGATGGAATTCATTTACTGAATAAAATGTGAGGAATAGGTAAATTAAATATGTTTTGCGTTGTTATAAATGTGTTGAAATTAATTTATTAATAAAAACGTGAGGAAATGGATATGTATATATACTTTTTACTGAATCAAAAAATTATTAAACATGATAATAAAAACTTGGCGCTTTTGTTTTGGAAAAATTGGCTTTTTCTGGTGGCCTGATGCCACACTGGCTCAGTTGTCGCAAAAGTACACATACATACACGCATTTTTACTTGAAAATAAGTGTGTAGAGGTTAATATGTATACGATGCCATCTCCGTACAGCTCACTTCACCTCGCCTAGCACGCTCGCGTGCACGCAATTTGCCCGCGTCGTCGACTGCGTGCACCTCTGCTGTGCATCCCTAGACTACATGGTCCAACTATTTTTCCAGGGTAACTCGTTTGAGAATAGCCACACAGGCATGGCCACCGCAGGGCACTTGCTTATGGAATTCTGCCAGCGTTGGACATGACCAGGCATAGGCAGAGAGTTAGCAGGTGCTAAAAGAGCGTAAGCGTCGCGTGTACGTATACAAGCGAGAGCGCAGCGATGAGAACACGACAGCATGCAAAATGAATTAGGCACACTAAACATTCTCACTTTTAGCTCACGCTTGTTTGCGGTAGTGCCCACCTCTGGACATGACTGATACACATACATATTTATGTACATACATATATACGATTGATCTGCTTTCGTCCTCCCCTCGCCATCATCCAACCAATGGGAAAAGAAGATGTCCAGACTGCAGCACTTTCCTTTGCAAAAAGATTTTGCCGATGTGTCCGAAGAGATTTCAAATGAAATGATGCACTTGAAACCCGTTTATAGGGCTGTTCCCAAACACCTGTATCGCTTTGCGATTGTTCTGCACATTGCCAGTCTCGTTCAGCGTTCTATAAAGGATAAAAAACTATCATCGTTCTTGTTCAACCCGGAGTCGAGTTTCAGGATTGGCTACGTTATGTTTAGAAAGTGAGTTAGCAAGGAAACTCGACTTCGTTGCTATCGCCAAAGCCTTTGCCTCAGCTAAAGCCAGGAAGGCAAAATTGTGAGAATTGTGTCAATACTTTCAAGTTAAACTGAGTGAATAAAATTTTCGTTGTTAAAGCTTTTCCCTGATTCTTTCATTCATTATCACTATCAAATCAATTATCCAATCATAATCCTTAGACTATGTTCAAACAGGCACTTTATTGGCAATTAAGAAACTTTTCACCAATTTAGGCCTTAATTGTTACACAATTTATCATAAAAAAATCAAATAATTAATAATAAATTCGAAACAATTTGTGTCAGATTCTCTATGCAACCCTGCTAGGTATGTTGAGTTTTGACTTGGGGGTATGTTTGTTTAACAGAGAGCAATCAGCTGTTTGTTTTTGTTCCTCTTTTACAGCTGATATTCCATCAGGGATGGAAAATTGAAGTATAAATTTGTACCTAATTTACGGAAAACTTTATCTAAAAGTAGATAGATGTACCTAAAAAGTAAATATGTATTTCTATATAAAGAAAAATAGGAGGTAAAAATCCCATCGATGCCATATCAACTTCTGTACTCACATTAAACAAATTTTGGCTATGAAAAGAATCTCTTCAAGCAACGCGAGACAAAACTATGTTGTAGAAAAGGTGAATCAATTTCCTCCCAGTTGTTCGATCTGACGTTTTAAATAGAAATATTTTGCTATCTATCTGGCGAAATCAACTACAGTTGCGTTACTTTGACCACCCTTCTGTATCATTTGTTATTTTTAAGAAATAATTTAGGTGGGTAAATTAGGTGACTTAGGTAAATAAAAAATGGAAAGGTTAGTAATTTTTAATAATCTGCCTTATCCTGTGTTTCGCCAGAAAATTTGTATTCCGCCCATAGTAAATACATGAAAACCAAAAGTGAAAAGTGAACCGGTTCGGGAAAAATGAAACTCATGATAAGACCTAATGTTTTTTTTAGTTCTTGAATTTAAAAATTGGAACATTGTATTTAATAAAAACTTTTAAAGGGTCGTAAATCAAACCTGTGCCACTTTATAACTACTCGCTCTAGGCGACAAACTTGGAAAACTTGAAACTTGACAAAATTGTAAATTCATTTCGATTGACACTGCACCAGTTGAGATGACTTTCAGTTATATTTATTTCTGAGAATTTCATCGGAGCCGCAAATGTCAGATGTATCCTCCTGACTTTCATCATCACAATCTAGCATCATGGAACGAGCGTTGTTTAAACAACGTTGTTCTCCAAAGAATTCTTCATTCTCATTCTTTTGGTTGTTTCGGAATTCGGAGAACCTGTCACGTCATCAGGGTTTTTCGATTTTGGTTTTTGTAATTCATTTTTAATGCTTTCTTCTGTGACTGGTCAGATATACGTGTTATCAGTGCACTTGCATAATATTGTAGGGACCGAAAATAACAGTTATTTTTTTACGAGTTAAATTTGGCCTAATATTTTCTATTCCGAAATAAACGTCCTTTCCGGATAATAAACAAACCGCTTATTCAAATTAAGCAAATTTGGTATCATATGAAAGAGGACTGAAATAGCTTTTAACAGAAAAAACGAACGAAGATTACCACCTCGATTTATATTTTTCTTATAATCTAATACTAAGGAAATTCATATAAAAAAATACCTGACCCAAAGTTTGTTCTGTGGTTATTAATTAACATTTTTTATTGAAATATTTTTTCAATATGTGGCTTTCCTCTTTTAGACATTTCAGTTTTATAGCTATTTAAGTCCATTTTAATTTGATACCAAACTTGTTTAATTTGGACAAGCGATTTGTTTATTATCAGAAAAGTACTTTTATTTCGGAATAAACACATTTGGCCAAGTTTAACTCGTAAGAAAAATTTTAATTTTCGGTCCCTTCAATATTCGCATTCGCAAAAGATCCGCATTGATTTTTGCGAATGCGAATGCGAATGTTAAAATTAATGCGGAAGCTCCGCGGTTGCGAATGCGAATATTCGCAACAACCCTGATTTGTAGGGATAAATCGATACCATCAAGGTATTACTCAAATCAGTACTTGTACTTGTATCAAACAAGGTATCGATACCTACTCAGTATCGGAAAGGTATCGAGTACTTGTACATAGAACTAGATTTTGCAGATTTTTCAAAGTTATTGATTATTTTCACAAAAAATATGCATTTTTACAATATTAATTATCTTCTAATATTTTGTCATACAAAAACAATAGAATACATTTTTACAAGATTAATAGATAAAGTTTTTTCATATAAAATAAGTTTGAGAAAATAACTCCTTTTTTGTTTAATTTCCCCAAAACAAAAACTTTTTAAACATTTTCCTGAAAGATGAGATTTTGATACGGGCATGTTCTGAAATTCGAAACTTTGAACTCGACTCGATTTGCCAAATATTTTTTAATTATGCCTAATGAAAATAGTGAATATTCTAAATGAAAACCGTAAAAGAAGCAGCAGCGATATGAAATAAATCATTTTAATGCGAGACTTGTAAATTTTCACAAAGGAGGGAAGCTATTAGACCAGAAAATGCATTGCAATGTCAGTAAACATAAGAACGGATTTCCTGAGAAGCTATTTGGCTACGTTCCAAATGTACCTAAAATTGTGTGGTTGTACCGAATCTACTTTCAAACTAAATAAAGGTACGATTGTAACCACTTTTCCATCACTGCAGGTAATCCAGCAGCTGATTTTCTATCGCTAATTGGGCAGCTGACGTGTGTGTGAACACCAAACTCACTACCGCAATTTAAAGCTTAATTGCCTCAGCTAATTGGCCTGTTTGAACATAGTCTTACTAATATTACAAATCCGAAAGTGAGTTTGTTTATTTGTTACGTTTTCACGCTTTAGCTACTTAACCGATCCTCATGAAATTTTGTACACAGGTGTCATTTAGCCCAACTTAAAATATAGGATAGATTTAATCTAGATTAGACGAGGCGGCGTGGCACCTCCTATACAAACGTAATTTTTCATACCGCATATCTCAGGAAATATTTTTGATAGAGTACTAGAACTTGGTATAGATATATAAAAAATCAATTCCATACACATGGAAATTTAACTTGAATTAAGGGAATTATTTATTTTAAAATTGTATTAACCTTTTCAGTGTCGAAAAAAATTACGGTAAGCTAAAAATCTAAAAGTTTGTATGTCAGGAAAAGTCAACCCCCTTAAGATGAGAAAAATATTTTTTTTGTGGAAGGCTTATCGTTCAAAAGTTGTATAATATTACAATATCGGTAGCTATAATAGGAAAGAATTTTCCATCATCGTGGAAAAATTTTGTTTATGAAAATGAGTATGGAAACATTGAACAGGCACAACTTCTAGAAACTCTAATTAGTTTACTTATGTTTATGCTATTGTATGCAGCAAGACTTTCTTCACTTTGCTGCCCGACGATTCGCCAACCTCCTTGGCATCTTCTGCGGCGTTTTATTAAAAAAAAAATTAAGTTTAAATGTTAAGTGTACTTTTCAAATAAAACGCCCCAGAAGATGCCAAGGAGGTTGGCGAAACATCGGGCAGCAAAGTGAAGAAAGTCTTTTCTTGCACATAAGCCAATTTGATCATAATAGCCTAGTACAACCAACAAAAACAAAATAATTCGAGCGGTTTTCGAGCATTTTGGTATTAAAAAAAATATGCAAATTTTTCAAAAATTTTTTGCTTTTAAATGCTCGATGTTTGTTGAATTTAAATAAAATTTGTACACGACAATATTTCCACTCCTCCAGAGAACCTATATCCCGAAAATGAAAGTTATATCTGCAAATCATAAGTTGCCAGAGCACTTTAAAGGCTCAAAATTGAGCCAAAAATAAGCGAATATTTACCGTTGTTTCTACGACAGACACCGAATCGGTTACTTACATAAATGTATCTGCCGATAGGTTAGGAACTTTGTCTTTGAAACGGCACATTTTTCTTGGAAACCGCTTCACTAGTTCTCGTGCAATAAGCGTTTTCGTGAAGCTCTAAAAATTACAACTATGTACAACATTTGAGCATAGCCTCCAATCGAAACGTAAGACGTATTCTACGTCAAAAGTATAAAAACTAATTTCGTTTCAATTAATTTCTAGAAGGCTACTAAATAGGAAGCTTTTCAAAGAAAATAGGATAAATACAAAATGAAAAAGATGAAAGGAGAGTTAATCAGTCGCATTTTAGTAGCATGAAAATGAATATGAAATGTCGATTAAATTCGACAAATCCACGGAAAGGGTTAAAGAATGGATGGCAAGAGGCTTAAAAAAGTTGTAGTTTGAAAAATATTTTGGAAAGGGTTGCCTCCGGTTTAAAAAGCCAAATTTAAATTAATTATTCGCAAGCTCTCTGGAAAATTAATATATGGGTGTAGAATGAAAGATTGCTAAGTGCTCATTTACACACGGCGATTTTTGTTGCCTCAACTCGACGTTTGTAGCAGAGAGCGTGACGAGGAGAGGTGCACCGAGTTCCTCGTGCTCGGGCAACACGCTTTGTGCTCTCGATCGCCTGTGTAAATTGAACCGCTGTTCACAGCTGACAACAACAATTGCATACACACAAATGGCCGTGTGTAAATGAAACGAGCAACACCAAAAGGGAATGTGAAAAATCGCGTCGACAACAGTTTCCATGTATAAACACAGTCTAAGAAACCTTCAGATTGAACATTTAGAATATTACTGAGGTATTTCACAAGCGTTGCTACCTGTTTAAAAATTACATTCAATTAATTTAAATGAACTGCCACGATATGGGTATCAATCGAAAGGTTTTGATAGGGGTTTTAGTTCTAAACCCCTTGTAGGAGAGTTGCCACCTGTTTGAAGAATCAACTTCTTTTTTAATTAAGGGTATTAGGTAATTGGAATATGTATCATAATATGGATGTCAGACGAAAGGGATTTAATAGGGTTTTAGTAAGAAAATATTTGGAAGAGGGCTGCCACCTGTTTTTGAAGTCGAACATGTATAATTTTCTGAGGTATTTGAAGTAAATTTCCTAGGCTTTATTTCTAAGCAACATATGTATATATAGCAGGGTTTCCACATGTTTGAAAATTCAAATTCTGATTGAATTATAGAAATCAACGGTTTAAGAAGTAAAATTCAAACTATTCAATCATTTCAATGAATTATTACAATACGGGTATCAATCAAAATGGTTTTGAAATGGCTTCATTTCTAAACTACATGTACATAAGTGTGAAGAAGTATCACAAGAGAGAGGTTTAAGATAGTTTTAGTTTGAAAATATTTTTAAGATAACACTGGACCACAAATTTCAACTTTTTCTCTTTACCAGAAACGCCGTTATGAAATTCTTATGTAAAATCACCCCCTGATTCCGAAAATCAAGGTTATTTTTAATTCTATGGTACCGTTTTTGAGATATTTGCAATTTACCGTTTTTGCAAAAAAAAA
>NW_016157378.1:263626-266471 GCF_001687245.7 Rhagoletis zephyria
ATTTTTTTTGTAATATAACAGAGCTTAGGGAGAAAAAAAAAATCTGCAAAAAAATAAAAGGTTTTCGAGATCCTTCCCCGCAAAGTACAATTTTTTTTTATATTTTTACAAAAAAAAATGAAAAAATCGGTAATGATTGTTACCTTTTAAAAGCTTCAAACCGTTTTGGAATTGCTTAATTCGTTCTTGAGATATATATGATTAAGTGGACCCAATTTTTTTTTTTTTTGCAAAAACGGTAAATTGCAAATATCTCAAAAACGGTACCATGAAATTAAAAATAACCTTGATTTTCGGAATCAGGGGGTGATTTTACATACGAATTTCATAACGGCGTCTCTGGTAAATTTTGGCCGTCGACCAGTGTAATTAACAAATTTAAAACATCCTGGTTTTCGCATATTTTAAGTATGTCGAGCTTAATTGAAATAAATTACACCTAATGTAGCACGTATAAATTGCATACACCCAGCGAAGCGGGTGAGAGCGATCTAGTATTCAATATGTGTACTGCCGTTCATATCATAAAAGCCGTAGTTGCAATGGGTTTCTTCTGTCGTTAACCACTTTCTTACATTAAACGGAAGTATACTACGATTTTCGTATTATTATTTTTCTCATCTAAATTTTACACAAGAGTGCGGAGGAGTGTTTAGGGCCCACATTCGAGATTCCCCCCGGGCCCTAAATTCCTCTCTACGACCCTGCTTGTAATTTCTGGCGAGTGCCGATGACAAAGACATCATGGGTAACAAAAATCGCGAGGTCTGTTTTGCCTTTTTCATGTTGGATAAGGAAATAAGCAAAGCGTATGAGCCCGGCTCTTGGAGTATTCGAGAGAAAGATCTTGCGGAAGATTTACAGGCCTCTACGCGTTGGCGACGGGAGTACCGTACACCATGGAACGATGAGTTGCCTGAGCTTTACAACGAAATGTTCATATTGCAGCAAATGAAAATACAGCGGCTCCGCTGGCTTGGCCATAGCGTTCAAATAGGAACCGACGTTCCAGATCTGAAAGTGTTCAACTCGCAATCCACTGGAGGTAGCAGAGGAAGAGACAGGCCCCACTGCAATGGAGAGGCCAAGAGGAGAAGGACTTGGCTTCACGTGGCATTTCTAATTGGCGTCAATTTGCACAGAGAGAAACAACTGGCTTGCTTTGTCGAACTCGGCCAAAATCGCTTATGCGGTTACAGCGCCAAATAAGAAAATGCAAATGATAAATTACAGAGTTGGAGCACCTTCTTCTTGGATGCGCCAGGAGAAGCAAGGAAAACATTCCTTATCTGATTGATTCTGGCAACGGTTCGATCAAAAAATTACATAACATTAGCTATCGCTTCGTTTGGAATTGCTGCGACATTGTTACCAGGTGGAAGCATTGCTAATTCAGCTCTTAAGCTGCCATTGAACATATAAATAAGCTGACCAACCGTCCTCCTTTGATTTGCGTGATTGTCCTCCTCAAAAATTTTGTCCTTCTCTGTCCTCCTTTTGAGCAAAAAGTTCCTCCTTGTCTTCCTTTTCAAGTTTTATAGCAGCGAAGAAATTAAAAAAAAAATTTCGTGCAGAATACTATTATTTCCTAATCGTACACAATCTTTTTTTTAAAAGGTGTTTACATTGTTAACCATTCAGTTAAATGATGTAATCTCTTGATTTAACTAACCGCCTGTGAAAGTTGAACAGTGTAAACGCCTGTTAGCCTTAATGAATAAGATGTTACCCTTTACAACAATGAAAGACTACCTAAATGCTAAATTGCCATTATTTCGTGTGTGTGTCCAAGGAATTTTGACAACTGATACTTCACCAGCCTGTTGCCTCGCTCTTTTCTCAAGAAATAATGGAACGGGGATATATTTATTTCTGTTGCAAGCATGCGTTGCCTTTTCACAAAAAACTTTAGAAAACCGTAATAGAAAGCGGAGCAAATTTCTTAAGAACTGCGTACTACCTCAAGAAAATTTCTTAGCAATTTCTTGTACGTCATTTTATATGGATTTTTTGCTTTTCTTGAGCGCTGCATACTGGCCTTAAGACGCGTCTCTACAGGCGAAAAGTTTTGCCTACCAAATGAGCACAAATCTGCTTAAAACATTTTAGAAAATGTGTTATTTCACATCCAAGTACATAATCAAAAATAACACAGGCTTGTGTGGATTGCTCCTTAAAAAACTAATTAGCGATTTGGATCCTATACGTATCCACGCTACCAAAAAGATAATAAAAAATTTCATCACGACATTTTTCGAGAAAGTAACTTTTATAATTTTTCTTGACATTACCGTACATTACTAGCGTAATTGCATAAGCCTTCTGATTTGCTTAGTCTCTTTATGAGTATTATTACTAATAGTATTGGTTTTTAGTAAAAATTATATTCTAAGTTAATTAATTTTTGGGTTTTCATGCAAACTGCTAAAGATTCTAACTAGGGATGTTAATTTTTTGGCTTTTTCCGATCCCGGGATGTTCGAGGTGGCGATGTCACAATCCCGGGATTAGTCCCGAGATTTAGATATTCATTACCATAAAAATACCGAGTTTGGTACAAATTGGTAGAACGGTTACCGATATACATATATGTGATCATAAGTGGGCGGTACCACGCCCATTTTCCAAAATTTTACCATAAACGTATTTCTTGGTAAAGAATTGTTGCAAGCATCAATTTTGAATAAATTAGCTTCAATATTTACTGATTTATCGAAGATTTTGTATTTCTCTAAATTACCGTTATATGCGATGTGGGCGTGGTTATCGTCCGATTTTAAAAATTTTCCGCGATTTTGTGTGCTGTACCAAGGCCAACAACTGTGCCAAGTTTGGAAGAAATTGG
>NW_016157378.1:266656-272723 GCF_001687245.7 Rhagoletis zephyria
AAATTACCGTTATATGGGATGTGGGCGTGGTTATTGTCCGATTTTAAAAAGTTTCGGCGGTTTTTTATGTTGTGCGAAGCCCAATAACTGTGCCAAGTTTGGAAGAAATTGGTGCAGCGGTTACCAAGATATACACATGTAACCATAAGTGGGCGTGGCTACGCCCATTTTCCAAAAATTTATAATATTCTTATTTTTCGTCTAAAAATTATTGTAAATATCAATTTTGAGTGAATTATCTTCAGTAGTTACTAAAATATCGCAGTTTTCGTATTTCTGGAAATTACCGTTATATGGGAAGTGGGCGTGGTTAAAGTCCGATTTCGCCCATTTTCAATACCAACCTACCTTGGATTAAGGGAAACCTACATACCAAATTTCGTTGAGATATCTCAATTTTTGCTCGAGTTATCGTGTACACGGACACACGGACAGACGGACAGACGGACAGACGGACGGACAGACAGACATGGCTTAATCGATTTCTTTTTTCATCCTGATCATTTATGTATACATTTGTCTATATCTATCTCGATTCGTTTTGGCTGTTACAAACAACCGTTATGTGAACAAAATTAATATACCCTTGTGCACAAGTGCGCTCGGGTATAAAAATAGCTTCTATGTTGTTTGAGAAGCTCTCCCACCATCAAATATAAAATAAATAATGGGTTTGAAACCTACTTTTTTATTTAAAGTGGCGTTTTTACTTTTTCTCTCTGACCGCAGGATTTATTTTGGAGGACTTTGTAATTTCAAAGATATGATTAATTCCAAAAATTATTAAATAAATTCAATGAAATGTAGAATAAAAATATGGGTAACAAACGCAATAGGAAATTTCTTTAGAATTTAAAAAATTTATATTTTTTGGATTCACAAAGACGAATAGGTAATTTTTAAGCTTACAAAGTTAGACGAATGCAATTCGAGGATGTTATCGAGTTTATATAAGCCCTTAGCATATAATTTTTTCAAAAACAAATATTGCGCGATTTCAAGGATAAAATTCTAAAATGACATTTTCAATATTTACCAGACCTTCTGCACCAGAAACTTGAATCTGTATATATGTATATTAACTCAACTTGCTTATTTTGTGTTGTTGCTTTCCACGTAATTCTATACCTATCGTTCTTTTGCAAGGCGGGTATAAAATACAACAACTAATGTAGATCCCTACCTCTACCACTGTTCGTTTTAATAACATGTTCATGTTATTCTGTTTTTCCATTATTTTTATCTTTATACTCTATCGATAACAAAATCGATAGTCACACTAAAAAATATAATATATATAATATTCTTATTTTTCGTCTAAAAATTATTGAAAATATCAATTTTGNTTTATACTCTATCGATAACAAAATCGATAGTCACACTAAAAAATATATCGTTAACAAAACCGATAAAAGTATCGATAACAAAACCGATGACAAATTCGATAAAAATTTCAATAGCAACATCGATAATACCATTGGTAGCTAAATCGATTAGAAAATCGATAAAAATATCGATAACAAAATCGATAAATTTCGATAACAAAATCGATAACAAAGTCGATAAATATCGATAAGAAAAACGATAAATATCGATAGAAAAATCGATAAATATCGATTACAAAATCGATGAAAAAATCAGTAAATATCGATAACACAATCGATAAATATCGATAACAAAATCGATAACAAAATCGATAACAAAATCGATAAATATCGATAACAAAATCGATAAATATTGATAAAAAAATCGATAACAAAATCAATAAATATCGATAACCAAAATCGATAAATATCGATAACAAAATCGGGAAATATCGATAACAAAATTGATAAATATCGATTACAAAATCGATAAATATCCATAACAAAATCGATAAATATTGATAACAAAATCGAGAAAAGAATCGATAAATATCGTTAACAAAATCGATAAATATCGATAACAAAATCGATAAATATCGCTAACAAGGTCGATAAATATCGATAACCAAATCGACAAGAATTGATAACAAAATCGATAATTATCGATACCAAAATCGATGAATATCGATAACAAAATCGGTAAATATAAATAAAAAAAATCGATAAATATCGATAACAAACCCGATAAAAATATCGATTATTTTATCGATAACTCTCGAGAATCCCGAAAATCTCTAAAATCCCAAAATAGTTCCCAGATTGAGTCTCTGTGTCTCTCTCTATATCCTTTCCTCTTTAATTACCTTTATTTTAATCTTTCTTCCCCTATCTTCGTCTTTACTTTTATCGGTATCCTCATCCTCCTCTTTGTCTTTACTTTTATGTTTATCATCTTTTTCAGCTACATATTCCCCTTCACCTTTACCCTTATATAAGTGAAGTGTTTAAATTTACCTTGGTCTATATGCCTATATCTTTACGCATCTTTGTTTTTGTTTTTATTTTTACCTTCGGCTTTATCCTTTTCTTTATCTATGTAAGTACTCACCTTTACTTTCATTCTTGTTTTGCCTTTTTCTAAGTGTTATTCTTTAACCTTTTATTAGCAAATTTTTGTTAAATTAATACCATATGCATACACACAAAAAGCACTTTTTTCAGCCCCAACAATTTCCGTTGCACCATTTCCGTTGCACCATTCCCATTGCACAATTTCCGTTGTATCATTTCCATTGCACCATTTCCGTGTGCAATTTCCGTTGAATTTGCCAATTTACTCCCAACCAACCAACGGACGCTAAAGAAGTTCCACTTCAATAAAAATTTCTAATGTAAGTAGATATAAAACTGGTCAAAATATCACGCATCTATTTTTTCGCGTATCGTCATTCTACAAAACCGCGTAACTGACATTTGCTGCCAAGCTCTTGGCTCAATCCTTATCCATTCGTCCTGAAATATTCCAGCCAGAAATGCGATTGCTTTATAAAAAAGAGAACAATTTTGAAATATGAGTGTTTTTACTCTCTAGAAAATAATTTATGAAACCTCACATACGCCGTTTTGCATTATCTTGATACGCGGTTTTGTACTTTAAACGACGATATATGTATATATGTATGTATAAGGGTGCCCATCGAAATTTTTGAAATTTTAAGACCCTACCCCCAAATTTTTTCCTTTTTATGAGAAATTTTATTTCTTATTTTTATAATTTTTTAAAAATCATTTAGAGGACGCGACTTGTCATTTTAGGTCATAAAGTACGGTTTTGTAGATTTATCAGTTTTTTTATTACTATTTTTCCTTAGATTTTAAAGATGGAACATATGAGAAGAGGATATATAGGCCTTTCTTCTCCATGCCCTCAGGCATTGGAACCTCCGCCATATAAAGCCATATCAACTAGGTCTACATCTAAAAATAATAACGTCAATCAAACCGTTGATTTAATAGTGTTGCCATCAACATCTGAAGCTGCACTGTCTAACTTAGTTCCTCCGAATAATTCGGAGCCCCGCACATCAGACATCATTACCAAAAAGTTGGTTGTAATTCCTCCGAGAAGATCAATCTTTGTCTCTAGATTTGCTAAAGATACTTCTTCGGATGATATAAAGTCATACATATCGACTAAAATTAGAACTAAAGATGTATTTATTCGTAAATTTAATTTTAAATACGATCGCGATATTTCATCTTTTAAAATTGATATAGCTGCCGAAGACTTTAATTCACTACTAAATAGTTCATTTTGGCCGACAGGGGCGTTTGTTCGCGAGTTTGAGTATAATATTACGTCCAAATTGACGAGTTAAACATGTTAAATGGGCTTGAACCAGTTAAATGAACAAAACGTGTTTATAAACAAGTTAAATGGCATGCAATTGTTGTTGGAAATTTGAACCAGTTAAATCATTTAACTTGTTTGAAAACCAGTTCAGCGCAGAGTTGTATCAGAAAGCTTTCTGCTTCAGCCAATCAGAAAGAGCCTAAAGCTTTCATTTGACACGCCAACGTTCAAAAAATTTATATTCGAAAAAATATTAAAAATTAAAAACTATCAAGAAATATTAAAATTGTATGCATGTCTGCCCGCCAAAAAAGAAATCAAGGCGGTAATTAGTTATTTCCCATCAAGTCTCATCGTACGCAGAGAAAAATAGTGCATGCGAACTAAATATTTTAAGGTCTCTAAGTAATCCAGTAAAGCAGACATTCGCACAAAACAAATTGAAACACAAAAACATAATTTTTATTTTTTTTTTCTTTTTTAATTTGAAATCAAACAACCGTCAAAGTTAACTCCAAATGTTCAATGTGGACGATTGTGTTTTACAAAAAGCTCTTTTTCATTTAACAAGTTAAATGGAGCCAATTTGAACGTAATATAAACCTAATAAAAGTAATAACAACGTCACTAAAATTTCTAATCTTAATTCGGGTTCAAAAAACTAACTCGCAAGTCTAATTTAAGTATTTACTATCAAAACGTTAGAGGTTTGAATACCAAATTAACTGACTTATATTTAAAAGGTTTTGACTGCAATTATAATATTATTTCCTTGACCGAAACATGGCTCAAACCTCATATTTTTAATTCCGAAATTCTTCCAAATGAATATCAAATATACAGGAGTGACCGCGTGGGCAGAATCGGCGGTGGTGTTCTTTTTGCGGTGCATTCATCGATACCATCCGAGGAAGTTAGTCTTCCTGCCATTGAATATACCGAATTTAAATGTATACGTGTACAGGCTGGAAAGACTTATATTTATTTAGCTCTTTGCTACATCCCTCCTAATTCTGCCGTATCGGTATATATGCAGCTAGTTTCTTTACTTGAGACCGTAAATGCAATGCTTACGGCATCCGATTCTATGATTGTTTTGGGCGATTTAAATCTGCCACACATTTCATGGAACATCATTGACACCGATGTTGTACCAGTTTCATCTAGAGATAGTTACAATGTATTTCTGGAGGAAATGGCTGAACTTTGCCTCAAACAAATAAATATATGTCCAAATAAGTTTGGAAAGGTCTTGGATCTCGTTTACGTTGATGATGTTCCGAAGGCCTCTATTAATCGGTGTGATCCCCTAGTTTTGCCAGAGGATGCATACCATCCCGCTCTTGAGTTAAGCTACGAAATCATAAATGAAATCCATATAGGGTATTCACAGTTTACTTTTAAAGTTAAAAGGTGGCAACTTTAACAAGATAAGACACTTGAACTATGAGCAACCCTTCACGCATGTGTTTCAAATTGTCAAAAAAACAAATATAGTCAGATATATATTTAAAAATCTTTAAAATTGCGACGACCTTATGTTTTTCTGCTTCACTTTGCATTTGTTCTTAGCGCGAATAATTAGCTGATCAGAGATGCCAGTTTAACACAAAACAAAAACATGAGACAAAGTCGAGTAATTTTGCCCAAAAGTGTTATCTCTTATTTGTATGGGAACCAACAACAAACAAAGTTACCACATGGTAAAATGTTTTAAAGTTACCAGGTGAGACAGTTGATAATATAGAACTGTGAGCACCCTAATTATAATAAGTCGTATAGTTCAAGTACTAGATATGTTTTTGTGAAAGCAAATTTCAGGAAAATTAACANTGTTCTTTTTGCGGTGCATTCATCGATACCATCCGAGGAAGTTAGTGTTCCTGTCATGAATTTAAAGAAAGAGTTATATTTATTTAGCTCTTTGCTACATCCCTCCTAATTCTGCCGTATCGGTATNTGCTACATCCCTCCTAATTCTGCCGTATCAGTATATATGCAGCTAGTTTCTTTACTTGAGACCGTAAATGCAATGCTTACGGCATCCGATTCTATGATTGTTTTGGGCGATTTAAATCTGCCACACATTTCATGGAACATCATTGACACCGATGTTGTACCAGTTTCATCTAGAGATAGTTACAATGTATTTCTGGAGGAAATGGCTGAACTTTGCCTCAAACCAATAAATATATGTCCAAATAAGTTTGGAAAATGATGTTCCGAAGGCCTCTATTAATCGGTGTGATCCCCTAGTTTTGCCGGAAGATGCATACCATCCTGCTCTTGAGTTAAACTACGAAATCATAAATGAAATACATAATAATAAGTCAAGTTCAAGTACTAGATA
>NW_016157378.1:272806-295214 GCF_001687245.7 Rhagoletis zephyria
GGCGATTTAAATCTGCCACACATTTCATGGAACATCATTGACACCGATGTTGTACCAGTTTCATCTAGAGATAGTTACAATGTATTTCTGGAGGAAATGGCTGAACTTTGCCTCAAACCAATAAATATATGTCCAAATAAGTTTGGAAAATGATGTTCCGAAGGCCTCTATTAATCGGTGTGATCCCCTAGTTTTGCCAGAGGATGCATACCATCCCGCTCTTGAGTTAAGCTACGAAATCATAAATGAAATCCATATAGGGTATTCACAGTTTACTTTTAAAGTTAAAAGGTGGCAACTTTAACAAGATAAGACACTTGAACTATGAGCAACCCTTCACGCATGTGTTTCAAATTGTCAAAAAAACAAATATAGTCAGATATATATTTAAAAATCTTTAAAATTGCGACGACCTTATGTTTTTCTGCTTCACTTTGCATTTGTTCTTAGCGCGAATAATTAGCTGATCAGAGATGCCAGTTTAACACAAAACAAAAACATGAGACAAAGTCGAGTAATTTTGCCCAAAAGTGTTATCTCTTATTTGTATGGGAACCAACAACAAACAAAGTTACCACATGGTAAAATGTTTTAAAGTTACCAGGTGAGACAGTTGATAATATAGAACTGTGAGCACCCTAATTATAATAAGTCGTATAGTTCAAGTACTAGATATGTTTTTGTGAAAGCAAATTTCAGGAAAATTAACAGAGAACTTTCAAAGTTATCTTGGCCTATATATATGTAGAGATGACGTGGAGCGTAGCGTTGAGCACTTTAATGATACTGCTTTCAATTTGTTTCGAAAGTATGTGCCAAAACTTAATATTGTTCATGAAGAACCAACACAATTATGGTTCACTAAAGAGCTTAAAAAATTTAAAAACAAAAAGTCACATTCTTTTAAACTGTAGATGCTTTCCATTTCAAGACAACCGGTCAGGTACGAGCATGATTTTTAATTTCGACCAAACTCAAATACATTGTTTGTTGGTCCAAATAATGAGACACGTATTGTTTCTTGAAAAGTTTTATCACCTTTCGTTTCTGAGATAGAGCTTCTAAAATATTGCAAAAAACGCGGTTTTTTGACATTTTGACCTCGTTTTTCTCAAAATCTGGAGCTGACGGAAACCTTATGCATTCGGATTCGTAATCAGCACAAAAAAGTCTATCAAAATCAGTTTTAACATTTGCCGCAACAAATTTTTTCCCCATTTTTGTTGGCTTGTGTAAGCATTTCACTTATCTATTGCTATTCGATTATTTCACTTATTACCTGGGCAGGCAAAAGCCCGGAGTTCGAGCGAGCGAGTGAGGAAATTCCTACTCAATGCCCCGCAGGCGACGAGGTGCACGCAGCTCGTAGTCGTAGCAGCAGTGAGGGTGAGGCACGAGAAGTTTGGCTTGCTCGGCAAACGATCGAGCGCCGCTTGTTTGTACGCGTTCATATTAACAGGCCAACCTAATATTAACGCACGCCGCCAATTTGCTGTCAAAATTTTCTAATGCACATACAACTTGTATGGGACCAAGCGAAATTGAACGGCGTGGGTATGAATCTAACTCAATTTCCAATTTTTGTTCTGCGTGAGATGTTGATTTGACATTTCGCTCAATAAAATCAAATGCAAACGCACGCAAGCCAAATTCGGGTGACGCAAAAAAAAAACAAATTCGACGGGGTGCGTACCAAAACGCAAGCCGCTAATATTAGGTTAGCCTGTAAGCGAGCGAGGCTGATGTGTGGTGCCTCACTCGCAGTGCTGAGTATTTATTTATTTATTTATTTGACATGAAATATAACTATAAATAATTATATTACACAAAAAGGCACTAGCTACTAAGGCTATCGGCCTGAGCTTATTCTAACAGATTTTATAAATATCTATAAAGTATCTTTAGAACAAAAATATTATAGGATATATATACATACGATAGTTAAATTTGGTATAAAAGTTTCGTTTGATAAATAAAATCGTGTATTTTTTTTATATATTCCAATGTGGATTTTTTAAGTAAGTCTGAAGGTTTGTCATTTTTAAAAATATTTTTTCTGGCATTTGAGAACTTTGGACAATAATCCAGTATATGATTTATGGACAGTGTACAATGGCACCTCGAGCAGTTTGGACGAGGTTTCCCCAATAGCAAATATTCGTGAGTTGCTTTGGTATGCCCCAGTCGACACCTTGTGTATATTTTTGATTGCTGAGCTGAAATTCCTGACGGAAGGATAGACTTTCTGCGATCTGGGTTGATGACAGTGTATGCATGCTGATACTTGGACCAATTATCATGCATTTCTTTTGCGATATGTAACTTCAAATAACGTGAAATATCCGCTTTTACGGTGATGTTGTTATAGATGCATGGTGAGCTACTGACATTTTTTGCTGCTAGATCTGCACGTTCGTTGCCAAGTATACCACAATGTCCTGGAACCCACATTAATTTAATTGTTGTTTTGAATTTATTGAGTTTGGTGCGCACAACTTCAATCAGGGGTTCTTTATTGCTTGAATTTTGTAGCGCGTTAATTGAGGCTTTACTGTCCGCGCAAATAATATATTTTCCTTTTGCGGTAGAAGCGTAGTTAGTCGCAAAGCGTATTGCAAGCATTTTTGCAGTAAAAATCGAGCTAAATGAAAAAAGGAGTCCTATATTAATAAGTTCCCCTTTATCCTAGACCAGACATGGGCACTTTTGCCCGTATGGGCTTTTTTGCCCGCTCTGGAGTAAAAAGGCTCACTCTCCCAAACGTACGCCACATACACTCCTCGTCATTTGAATAGCTCAACTTTTTAATCTTTAGTATTTACACTTTTAATTTTGTTTATTTTATATTCATTACATCCGATTTTAAAACTTTATACAAAGTTAAAAAAATGTCAACAAAGGGGTACAATAAAGTGCAAGTTGCAAGTGTCTGTAAAATAGCGGTGATTTTTGACAATTTTTTTGGTGATAGTGCTGCGCATTTTCTCTCATACAAAGTATGCTCGACAAAACTTTTATATGGAATAAAATGCGCAGCACTGTCAATAAAAAATAAATGAATTTGAAAAATCGGGGCTGTTTTAGAGTCACTTCAAACTTGCACTTAATTACACTATAATTGAATGGGCTACAAAACTGCATATCAGAAATTTCTCTAAAAATATTATTAACTTATTCACTGCAGGTCATTGGGATGGCACACTCCTATGTTGACCTTTTTTAAGAACTGTTTCCAGCTCTCGATAAAAACGAAAAAATCATATAAAATGCTGCCCAAGAAATGGAAAATAAACTTTCTTTTAAGTTTTAGTTTGTAAAAAATTTTAAAATTGCATTTACCCGTAGAATATGCTATATCGTCACTAGACACGAATAAAGGCGCGAGCTCAAAAGTTGACGGCGAAAAAAGACGCATAAAAAATTTCAGCGTCAAATACTCTTAACATACTTCGCCAAAGTTTTTTATAAGCATCTTTTTTCGCAAAATTTTTTTAAACGCTTTTTTTCACCGTCAAAACACCAGCGCGCCTTTATTCGTATGTAGTGACGATATTTTTACAAAAAATTTATATTAAATAAACAAACGGAAAACTGTAAATACTAAGAATTGAAAGGGTGTGCAATTCAAATGACGAGGAGTGTATATGAGCAGATGTGATCATGGTTGGCACAATTGGTAACTTTCTACCAAAATTGGTAACTTTTAAACGGTTTGGTAACTTGGTAACTTTTATTTCGTTGTGGTAACTTTTGCAACTAAACATCTATTTGCATTACTAGAAAGAAATGAATTATGTTTTGAATGTGCGTAATTATAAAAACCCTTCGAGTTTCAGTGGCAGCACTACTGACACTTTTACAAAACTACTTCGATTAAATTAGAGTCATCTCATATTCGAATACTGGAAATATTTGAATTACAGTGGCAGCACCAAGGGCTGCACTTTTAAAACAACTTTCGAATTTTTGCGATAAATTTTGAGTTCTACCCTCTCACATTTTAATACTGGCCATCTGGAAATTTTTGTTAAGGTCCATAAATCGTTTTGATTATTCCGGAAAAAAAATGTCGCGTGCTTTTTACCAGACCCATCTACCGACATGTATTTCGACACCTACCGAAATATATTTCGACGTACAGTAAATTATGAAAAACCGAAAAAATAGCATAAAAAATAGCAATTTTCGCAATTTACTCGAAATTTTGTACGAGTCAAACGAACGGTTAAAAGCACCCGCCACTTTTTTTGTGTGCCGGTGCTATTATTCCGTGAGTCGCAGGTACAAGTATCGGCACATTCCGAACGAAAAATTACACTGAACATGGCACAACGCCGAAACCGGTTGGTCTCCAAACCAAATTTGAAAAGGGATGAAGGAAAATCGTTCCACATTATATCATACTCCTAAACTTCTGTGCTAGAACTGGAAGTTCTTTATAAATAAAAAAATTGACAAATTATAAAAATATTGAATTTATTAAGTGCACAGAACTGCGCTGTAGGTATACACATATTTGTTATGAAATATAGCAGTGTTATTCAGTATATTTTTTTTCTCACTGAAAAAGTGAAGATTTTGGTAGTGAAGATTTGGTAACTTCTGGTAACTTTTCTTAAGAGATTTTGGTAGAAAAAAATGTTGGCGAGTGGCAACCATGGATGTGGTCACTACCACAAGTAAACGCGAGCTGAAAGCGTGATTGCGTTAGTGTGCCAATTACGTTTGAATGAATTTGCGTTCGCTTTGTTACGCTCTCGCATGTATTTACATGTGATGCTTACGCTCTTTAAGCAGGCGCTCACTCTCTGTCCATGCTTGTATATGAGCAAATTTGACATCGATATAACTGTTGCCAACTTTGTGCCTTTTGCAAGAAATTAAGTGCGTTTAGGGAATTAAAAGGCGAAAATTGTTTAGTTTAGCGCTTGTTTTGTTCTTTGGTGCCCTTTCCAAGGCAATTTTATAATAAAAACGTGATTCTATGGTGACATTGTATTTGACTTACACATATGTTAGTGTTTGGCCGAGCTTCTCCTCTGGATAATATGCTCCAAGATAATCCAAACGCAATATTTTCACACAGTCTCTATCACGGAATCCATAGAATATTTTGCTAATTAGCTGGGTGTTCGCATTTGTACAAAAGTAAGCAATTGCATGAAAATAAAGCCTCTAGAAAACTCAAGTTTTGGAAATTGTTTTACGAATAAAAAAAAATTTTGCAAATTAAATTTATTAAATTCATTAACTGCGCATAGTTGGAAATATTTACAAGTTTCATTGTGTGATTACTTAAAATATTTGAACATACAGCTTTATATGCGAAAATACCATTAAACACAGCAACACAAAATTGGTGTTTTTTTTGGGGGAAAATTGCGCTATTTTCAGTATTTTGGTGCTTTTTTAAATAAAAAAGTTGGCGATCAGGGCTGCCAACTTGGCTCAAACCGTGCCATTTTCGGCACTATTTTACTTGAAATGGCACTGAATTTTTCAATTTTGCACAAAGTGCCAAAATGGCACTTTTGAAAAAAAGCCAAATTTAAATACATTTTTGTGAGATCCTTTGCGTGTACTTCTTTCTCTCAACTAAAATTTTCTAATTTCTATAGAGTATACAACTGGTTTATTTTACTTTGACATTGGGCTTTTGTTTTAATTTGTCTAATTTTAATGCTAATGGGAAGAGCTAAAGAGAATGACAACTTTTTTGGCACTTTTAATTTTCTATTTGGCACGTTTTAGCACTTTTTTATCCTCAATATGGCACATCATAGCTATGTATGTTTTGCAGCCCTGTTGGCAAATTTGATCACTAGCTGACCTTCACCGAGCGCTCTTTGCTGGGTTCGGACTACAAAATGGAAGTAAATATCAAGTATTCGTAGTAGATGTGCATTTCTTATCTTTATAAAAAACAATTCATTTCTCCTCGTATCCTTGTACAAATGAGGAGCTAAAGCGGCCTTATAAGGGTCGATATCTGTAGACTGGATTTACATGGGTCGATTTTGGTTGAACGACAAAAATCTACTAGAAAATCGACCCGTGTAAAGGCGCCTTAATCCAGCGAGCAATTATCATTAAAGTTAAAATGCCTTGGTTAAAATTAACAAAAAGTTATTTCATTCTTTCTTTACCGGGACAATTTTTACATCGGTGGGCAACGACGCAATTACAGAACTTTAGACAGAGCAATATTTTTCGATCGGGTTCAAGTCGGGCGATTGTGAGGGCCTATTCACGAATTCAAGTGTATTTGCAAAGTTGCTGCAGCTCACCAATGTAACAATCGTGTCGATAAAAAGGTAAAATATTACTTTTAGTTTGCTATTAAAAATCCCACCTCCTTTCTATTTGAAGAGTAAATTTGTTGATGCAACAAAACGGAGCAGATTTTCAGTTGAGCGAAGTAGAGCACTAGGTTTCAAATTTTTTCGACAAAACGGAACAAATCTACTCCTATCGGAGCGAAGTCCGAACGATGGCTTATTGTGTATATGAGGAAAATGTATGCTCTTTGTTTGGTACACAAAGTCAGTTTTACCTAGGGATGCAAATTTTGGGGAGTAACATCGATACATCGATATTTCGATGCATCGGAGCAATGAACATCGATGCTAAAATACATCGCCAGAAAAACATCGTTATATCGATGGTATCCGATGTTTTAAAATTTGTTAGGTTGTGGTCACATTAAAAGGAAAACTTAATATTTTTCAATTCCAACTCTCTGTAATTCAATTAGAAAAATACTTACATGGATGCATGCCCCTGTATTTATTCACCATTCCTTTACCCTTCTTATAAATAGAATGGAAATGCATGCCGTTGTAAATTTGCTGAGCCTAAAGTTCGAAGGCCCAATTTCGTTTAAATTTCAACGGGATCCCGGTTTTTTTTTAATGACTAAATACGCATTTTTAATATCGAAAGATAAGATTGTTCCTAAAAAGAATAAGTAATAAAATTCATGGCCAGTCAAAAAATTTAGGAGCATAAGTCGATGTTAAACATCGCTGAAACTGGCATCGATCTATCGTCAATTTAGCGATTTTAAGAAATCGTAAACATCGATGGCAAACATCGAATTTTAAACCGATATTATCGATGTTTCAAAAATATCGATGCATCGTTTGCATCCCTAGTTTTACCGCAGCCGTACTGCGATGAACATGATGTCGGTGGGATATAAATAATTTTTTCGCAACTTTTCATACCCTTCCTCCCGTAAACTGTTTTTCCCTTTCTCCAGCCCGCGCTCGCACTTTCGCTACTGCGCGGGCAAAAAAGTGCCCATGTCTGTCCTAGACAACCGCGAACGAGGTGTTTTCCTTATCTTTGGAGCCGTCTGTATATATGAATATCCAGCCTTTCGAACACCATTGATTTTCAATGTCTAAGAACATTTTCGCAATGGGATTGCAATGGGGTAAAGTCATTGCGCTGGGTATGCATTTACAGTTGCATGCCTATACTCAATCCCGACTCTTGCGTCCTCGTTCGCGCACTCTGGGCAACGTGAGCAACCCATGTGCGAGATGCGGTAACCAATCCGAGTGGAGCCTTGGGTCACGGCAGAAAGAGAGGGAGCTTCGGTGGGGCCACTCTGACTTATTCGGTTTAAGGGCTCACTGAAGTCTGCAGCGTCTGTTCACCAGTAGGTGCGGCTGCAAGCGGGTGTCTGCTTGGAGCAAGCGGCTCGCTATATAAACGTGTATTTGGTTGCGAAACCACCCCCGTCCCAGCAATGGGTTGTGCGCTGGGCTTGGGACCCGCCACGTAAAAACCACTTCCAGTGAAGAAGCAAGGCAAAGCCTCGGATGAGACCCCCCCTTATGATGACGACCACGGCAAACGTTTAAAGGACAACGATTTGAGCGCATGCACCTGGAATGTCCGGACCCTTAATGGAGAAGGTGCCCCTGCCCGGCTGGTTGATGTCCTCGTAAGGACAAAAGCTGACATCACCGCCATCCAAGAAATGCGTTGGACGGGGCAAGGCAAACAATGTCTGGGGCCTTGCGACGTCTACTACAGCTGCCATGTAAAGGAGCGCAAATTCGGAGTTGGATTTGTGGTGGGAGAGAGACTCCGTCGCCGAGTACTGTCGTTCACCCCGGTGGACGAGCGTCTAGCCACAATCCGCATCAAAGCGAGATTCTTCAACATCTCGCTCATCTGCGCCCATGCCCCGACGGAAGAGAAGGATGAGGCATCCAAGGATCTCTTCTATGAGCGCTTGGAGCGCACGTACGAGCGCTGCCCCCGTCATGATATCAAAATCGTGCTTGGCGACTTCAATGCCAGGGTGGGCAAAGAAGGGATCTTTGGAACCACCGTCGGAAAATTCAGCCTCCACGACGAAACGTCCGACAACGGATTGAGGCTGATCGACTTCGCCGGGGCCCGAAACATGGTAGTATGCAGTACTAGGTTCAAGCATAAAAAGATCCATCAAGCTACCTGGCTGTCTCCGGATCGAAAAACGAGAAACCAAATCGATCATGTTGTGATAGACGGAAGGCACGCTTCCAGTGTTTTAGACGTACGCACACTCCGAGGCCCAAACATCGACTCGGACCACTATCTTGTTGCAGCCAAGATACGCACCCGCCTCTGTGCAGCAAAAAATGTGCGCCCAAATATGCAAGGAAAGCTTAACGTCGAAAAGCTGCAATCACAACAGACAGCCAGCGCTTTCGCTACTCGACTCTCACACCTGCTCTCAGAGAGCACTCTTCAACAAACCGACATATGCGAGCAGTGGAACCACATTTCCCGCTCATTAAGTACCGCCGCCGAAGAAGTAGTCGGATTTCAGCGAGCCCGAAAGAACAACTGGTACGATGAGGAGTGTCAGGAAGCTGCAGAGAAAAAAGATGCCGCCTACAGGGCCACGCTGCGATCGGGCGCAACGCGCGCTATGTGGGACCGCTATAGGGATCTGAAGAGGGAAGCGAGACGTATTTGCCGCAACAAGAAGAGAGAGGCAGAAATACGTGAGTGCGAAGAGCTTGAAATGCTGGCCGACAGGAGGAATGCCCGAAAATTTTACCAGAGAGTTAGGCGACTTACGGAAGGTTTAAAGACCGGGGCGCACTCCTGTAAGAACAATAATGGCGACCTAGTAACTGATGTCCAGAGCGTACTTAAATTATGGAGGGAACACTTTTCCGCCCTACTAAATGGTAGCAGCACAGAAAGTTGTGGAGAAGAAGAACCCGAGCCCGCAGTCGATGATGACGGAGTCGACGTTCCACCGCCTGACTATGACGAGGTACGTATAGCAATAACGCGGCTGAAAAACAACAAAGCCGCTGGAGCTGACAGCCTGCCAGCTGAGCTATTCAAGTACGGCGGCGAGGAGTTGATAAGGTGCATGCATCAACTCTTGTGCAGAATATGGTCAGATGAACGCATGCCCGACGACTGGAATTTAAGTGTGCTCTGCCCAATCCACAAGAAAGGTGACCCCGCCATTCGCGCCAACTACCGCGGGATCAGCCTTCTAAGCATAGGTTACAAGGTCTTATCGAGCGTATTGTGTGAAAGACTGAAGCCCACCGTCAATGAACTGATTGGGCCTTATCAGTGTGGCTTTAGACCTGGCAAATCCACCATAGACCAGGTATTCACAATACGCCAAATCTTGGAAAAGACCCGCGAGAAAAGGATCGACACTCACCACCTATTTGTCGACTTTAAAGCCGCTTTTGACAGCACTAAAAGGAGTTGCCTATACGCCGCTATGTCTGAATTTGGCATCCCCTCAAAACTCATACGGCTGTGTAAAATGACGTTGAGCAATACCACCAGCTCCGTCAGAATTGGAAAAGACCTCTCCGAGCCGTTCGCCACAAAACGGGGTTTCAGACAGGGCGACTCCCTTTCATGTGACTTCTTTAATCTGATGTTGGAGAAGATAATAAGAGCTGCAGAACTGAACCGCTCAGGAACAATTTACTACAAGAGCGTGCAATTGCTGGCTTATGCCGATGACATCGACATCATCGGTAACAAAAACCGCGAAGTCTGTTCTGCCTTTTCCAAGTTGGATAGGGAAGCAAAGCGCATGGGTCTGGTGGTAAACGAGGACAAGACCAAGTATCTCCTGTCATCAAACAAACAGTCAGCACATTCGCGCCTTGGCACCCACGTCACTGTTGACAGTTACAATTTCGAGAAAGTAGAGAATTTCGTTTACTTGGGAACCAGCATTAACACCGATAATAATGTCAGCATTGAAATCCAACGTAGAATCACTCTTGCCAACAAGTGCTACTTTGGACTGAGTAGGCAATTCAGGAGTAAAGTCCTCTCTCGACGTACGAAAACCACGCTCTATAAGTCACTCATCATGCCCGTGCTGGTATATGGCGCAGAAGCATGGACAATGACAACATCCGATGAGGCGGCTCTTGGAGTGTTTGAGAGAAAGATTTTGCGGAAGATTTACGGGCCTTTACGCGTTGGCGACGGCGAGTACCGCAGACGATGGAACGATGAGCTGTATGAGCTTTACAACGATATGGACATAGTGCAGCGAATTAAAATACAGCGGCTCCGCTGGCTTGGTCATGTCGTTCGAATGGACACCGACGCTCCAGCTCTGAAAGTATTCAACTCGGAACCCGCTGGTGGTAGCAGAGGAAGAGGGAGGCCCCCACTGCGATGGAAAGATCAGGTGGAGAAGGACTTGGCTTCACTTGGCGTTTCCAATTGGCGTCAGTTGGCACAGAGGAGAAACGACTGGCGTGCTTTGCTGAACTCGGCCAAAATCGCTTAGGCGGTTACAGCGCGAAAAAAGAAGAAGAAGAAGAAGGAGAACATTTTCGTAAAAACTGTAGGAGGACTGTTGGAATAATCAAGTAGTCGGGTGATAAATATTTCTTCTGCTGAGCTCCACGGTGGAAGTTGCGGTGTTTTTGTAAGAATCGGTTTAAGGGGAATATCAATCTCTTTAGCAAATTCTGTTACTTTACAAATTGTTGAGGGCAGTCGTAGATTCCGAGCCCTTTTAACAGAACTTTTCATATCCTTGTTCAAAATTGGGTTGTTGGAGATGTAGAGTTTTGGTATCAAACGTAAAATGTTTTGTTTGACGCGTTCTCTTAGTTTCGGAAGTCCTGCTTCGGCCAATAGATTCTTTATGGGAGTAGTTGGAAAGGCTTGTAAACTTCTACGAATCGCTGAGTGGTATGACGACAAGATGGGTGCGAACGTGCGCTGTGAACACTGTCCATAAATGGCTAATCCGTAGTCAATTACAGATACTATTAAAGAATTTATAATGCTTATTAAACTAGTTTGGTGAACATTACCGTGCTTTGATGTAAGATATTTAATAATGTTTAGTCTATTATTCAACTTTTTCTTAATATATTTACAATGTTCCTTAAAGTTAAGAGTTTTATCAAAAATTATACCTAAAATCTTCAGATTTGAAACGCTTTCGATTATGTAAAAATACAATAAATTAAGGTTTTTGCATTGCTTTTCTTACAAATACGGAGTATATTACTTTTTTGATAGGAAACACAAGCACCTGAGTTAAGCGCCCAATCAGATATGTCGTCGAGTATATCCATAAAGTTTTTTTTAACAACATCAAGGTTGTTATTTTTCGAAAAGTTAAGTACATCATCAGCGTATAATGAATATTCTACATTATATTTTTTGATAATGTTGCTTATCTCATCGAAGGCTATAATAAAGAAAATGACCGAAATAGGGGATCCCTGTGCAATTCCATTGTACAAGGATACCCTATCTGAAAAAGTATTATTTATTTTGACTCTGAAAGTACGATTTCTTAAAAAACCTTTAATGAAATTAAAGACTTTTGTACCGATACCCCATTTTCTGACCTGCCGAAAGACGACGTGTACTCCTATTCTATCAAACGCTTTCTCAAAATCTAGACCAAGGACAGTTACATGATTCCGACTAGAAATAGCCGTTTTAACATAATGTTCGAAGTGTAAGAGTGCGTCGGAAGCGCCCTGTCCTGTTTTGAAAGCCATTTGGTTGTGACTAATATGCTTTTCTTTTACAAGAAACCACATAATACGCTTAGCCATAATCTTTTCTAGCACCTTACTGAGGCATGTGAGTAAAGAAATTGGGCGGCAACTTTTAATATCGTCTTGCGGCTTATTTGGTTTTAAGATTTGTACAATATCGGCATTTTTCCAACTTTGTGGATAAGTACCTGTTTCAAAAATGTTATTAAAGATTAGCAGCCTGTTTTTAATGCGAAGAGGGGAGTTCCTGATAATATCGTATGAAATCCTGTCACATCCAGGGGTTTTACCCTTTAAAGAATGGAGGACTTCGTTTATCTCAAAAGATGTTATACATCCTTTAATTTGTTTTGCAGCTGCCGATGTATGTTGTGGGGCGTTATACGTGTTATTTAAAAGCATATTTTTCCCGAAATGAAGTCTTGTCCAAAGTTTAAATCACTGGAATAGGCTGACCAAGTGGAATAGCCATGAGTTTGCTCTGTTTAAAGGTTGCCATATTTGCCTTGGGGTCGAGTTAGGGTTTATCGAAGTTGTTAATTATTTTTATCGAAGTTTTGGCTTGTTTGGAATGATATCTAAAGGCCGCTTTTGCTTTTTTATACGCGACCAGATTATTTTCAGTTTCAGGTGTTCTGACCCCCCCGAAATGTTGAAATGTCGGATTTTAATGCACTAAAAACTTAAAAAAAGGCAAAATCAGCTTTGAAAAAAGGCAAATATTTTTGAATTTTGTTGTGTACTTCCTTTATGTACAATGTGCATGTCCAATTAAAGATATTAAAAAATACATACTGTGGTCAAAAAATTATAGCCGAACCACTTTTTGCAAAGTTTTAACGTATTATTTTTGTACTTATTTAATTTTAATTATTTTTTTTATATAAAATTTAGTTCAAGTTTCCAAATTTGTGCAATATTAAAAAAAAGTCAACAAACTTTCGTACAAATTTCGAGGTTTTTTAAAAATTCCAAAAACATCAATCGCAGTTTTTAGCCATTTGAAACTTGTACTTTATTCTACTACCTCTGCGTACTCAGAATCTTATTAGAAAATTCGAAATTTTAACGAAAATTTGTTGAATTTTTTTAGATTGCATACATTTTTAAGGCAGTGTCACTCGATTGGTACATTTGTACAGATTAGTACATTTTTAAATTGGGCCATTGGTACAAAATAAACAAATGGTAATTTTTTTTTGTAGTCAAAGGATTAGTACAATACAGCGATGTTCAATTGAAAATTTTCAACAAATTAGTTTTCGTGATTGGGATAAAGAAAAACATTTGGGTATTCACAGGATACGATTTGCACCAAATTTTGGCAAATACCCAATCGTGTGACACTTCCTTTAAACTTGTGTTTAGACGGATGTTGTTAAAGAATGAACTATAAAACACTAACCAAAATTAAATAACAAGAAAAATAATATTTTAAAACTTGTGAAAATTTGGTGCAGCTATAATTTTTTCGACTACTGTACATTAGACTGCATTGCCACAAAAAAAGTTTCGGTTTTTCCGGCCGGATTACCAAACCTAGCATATTTTAAGACTTCTATCAAAATATTGCGAAAGAATATTAAGATTTTCGTGAGCGGGACCGGTTCGAAAATACCTCTAAAAATGTAGTTTTTTATGAATAAAAATTGTTTCTTAAAGGATTTTCTGGAAAAAATCCCCCCAGATGACTAAAAAGTTTAGGCTTAAAAAGTTTGCATAAAAATATTTAAAAAAGATTTCTACGGAATTATAATAATGAGATTTTTGATGCTGTTTTTTAACTTTTCTCAAAGATTTGTGTAAGAAAAACTTGAATAACTGCTTTACCGATATAGACTTATGAGGTATCAGTGAAGAGGAAATTTCCCACCCTTTTTATTTCTTTGCAAAAAAAAACCTCATTCACGTCCCAAATTTTTTTTTTATCAAACACCAACACATCTTAATTCAACATGGAATGACACGTGTTTATCTTACCTTCCTCTTTCATATTTTGAATGAGCTTATTCGCAAAGAAATTAAAAGGGAGAGAAAATACCTTACCAACGATACCTCATAAGTCTAAATTGGTAAGGTTTTGGCTGAGTTATTCAAGTTTTTCTTAAACCAGTCTTTGAAAAAAGGTCAAAAATAGCATAAAAAATCTCATTATTATGATTCCGTAGAAAAATCTTTCTAAATTTTTGTATGCAAACTTTTTAAGCTTAAACTGTTTAGTAATCTGAGGTATATTTTAAAAAAATATCTAAAAAAAAAAACTTTTTATTAATAAAAAAACTTAACTTTTGGAGGTATTTTCAAATCGGTCCAGCTCACGTAAATCTTAATATTTTTGCGAGGTATTTTGGTGGAAGTCTTGAAATGTAATAGATTTCATAATTCCAGTGGAAAACAGTACCAATTTTTTTTGGATGGGGAGTGGTGCAGTCTACTGTACATGAGTTGACTATGATTACTGGGCCGTGCTATCATAGTAGCACAATGCCACTAAGTGCATTTTAAAATTTTCAGGCAATAGCCTCATGCAGTTATCGATTATATTTTTTGTTGTTTGTGTGAAATATTTTAAAAATCCTGGCTACGGCCCTGCCGTGAACGGCTTTTAAATGGTTCTTTATTGAAATTTGATTCTATTGAAGTGATCACCGGAAAATGATCACTTCCGCGTAAATTATTAAGCACTCTCCACGAACACTTCGGAACTAAACTGGCACTACACAAAGTAATCAGTGTTGCCACACAAATTTTTTATTTTTTACCAAATTAATTTTATGTGCAGAACTAATGTGCACAAACATACATAATTACGTTATTTTGGCAGTTAGGGCTCGACATGTATATTTGTACAGTTCTGCACATAAAATAAGTTTGGTAATTTTTAATAATATGTTACAACTTGTCAAAATATGGTGCGGCTATAATTTTTTCGACCACTGTATGTAAACAAGTGACAAGAAAATATATCAAAAATGCAACGCTTGAAGGAAAGCTTTCGACTCACACATAGACAGAGTGAAGTCCCCCCCTGAATGCCGTAGCTTTTTGAACGAGAACATACATATTTTCGTATTATTCTACTCATATATATGGTTGCCGGGTACACCGGACAATTGATGGTAATTGCAAAGCTGACGAACTGAAATGGAATGGTAGGTTCCCACGACAGTCGGGTCTACGTAACAGGAAAACCCCAGATTTATATCTGGCCAAGGACTGTCACTCCAGCAACACTCCCCAAAATCTCTTTGGGGAATATGTATGCTGTTACAACAACAACAACCACCCAAAACCTTCCAGGAAAGGGCACGGTGGATATTCTTAGCAATAGCCTTTTTTAAGCAGTTTGTTGTTCTAGTAGCCAAGGAACGCTGGAACAATTTTCACCTTGCGAAACTTTCAGGATTACCTGGTATTTCTATAAAAGGAAACGCTTACGGGCCACTTACTAATGTGGAATCAGAACCATGTAAGACCGAATCGAAAAAGTTACCAAATTGAAAAATAAATTACCAAACTTGATAAATAAAGAAAAAAATTACCAAATTTGGTTAAAGATTACCAAAGCGGCAACGCTGAAAGTAATATCGATATTGGTGAAAGTTTTATGAGAAGAAAAGTGCATTGGGGAGCCATCATTTAGTACGATGGGATTAGATTTAAGCAGTACATCTTCAACAACTTTATCCCGTTGGTTGTCAGCTAACGAGCCCCAAAGTGAACTCTAGGAATTTAAATCTCCCAGCTATATTAACGGAGTTGAGATATTGTTGAGTATAGAAAGAGTTTCATTAGCACTAAACTTTTGGTCAGGAGGTATATACATTGATACAATGGTAACTTTAAAGCCAATATTTATTTCTAATGCTATTGTAGATATATTAGAGATTACGTTAAGTTTGGTATGAGGAATTACTTTTTTTATTAGTACACAGATACCCTGTTTGCCTGAGGTGTTACAACTTAGGTTATGAAAATAGCCAACGTAGGCTTTTGGTGGAGTGGGTGCAATTGTGTGGGGTATATGCGTTTCTTGCAAAGATACAATTGCTGGATTGAGTTCTTTTAAAAGAATTTGTAATTCTTGATAATTGTTCCAGTATCCTTTAAGATTCCATTGCATTATGCAACCCATTGTAAATGAAAAAACTTGTAGTGAATAAGAGGAAGATATTGATCGTATTTACGTTACTTGTTGTTCTAGTGTGTTTATTTAATTACTCGTTTTCCTCTTCAGATGACATTGCTGCGTCATCTGCGAGAGGTAAAAAGCTATATCGCTGGCTGACGTATGTTTTATTGTTGTTGTTGCTAGTAGTGGGATCGAGAGCGAAATTTGCTGCATTTTTAAAAATGATGTTTGAACAATTTAGAGCATGGGAGATGGAAGATGGGATATTTGTATTACATTCAAAGTTGCTGAGTTCTTGCGGTTGAGTGGGATTTTGAGCTGTGTGAGAATTTATTGAGAGAGCATCGATTGATTGAGAGCCGGAATGAGATATGTAAAGATTGGTACTTCATTATGAGCAGTTAAATGAGGTGTAATAATTTCTTGTGGATTGTGAGAATATTGATCAAAAGATAATTGAGGAAGAAGGGAATTGTGGAATGGAGATTGATTTACATTTTCATTCTGTACGTTATGTTTTGAAACAACAGTTGAGAAGGAAGGCAAATTTTCCGAAAAGGAAGGTGTTGATTTTTTTTGCAATTTGATTGCTTCTTTCATGGTGCATTTATTTGTTATATTTATTTTTAGGGTTTCTTTTGCTTGAATGAATTTCGGGCACTTATTTGAAGAGGATGGATGAACTGCGAAACAGTTTGCACAAAAAGTGCGAGTACACTCGGCAGGTGAATGTGGAGGAAAATTACAGATGCTGCATTCACCAGCTTGCAGAATTTTACTGTGTGTCCAAGTAACTGGCAGCTCTTACACCGCATTGGATTAGGGATGTACTGCCTGACGTGAACTTTCCGCCAAGCTATATCCATTTTTTCAGGAATGTGGTATAGGTCGAATGTTAGCAAGACGACCCCTGTTGGTTGCATTTTGTCATTTTTTTTCTTTGAAATTTGTAAGCAGCTACTACCCCTTGCGAGCTGAGTTCGCTTACTATCTCCTCTTCTGGAACGTTATTAAGGAATGGCGCGAAGACAGTACCTTTACTGAAATTTAGATTCTCATGGTACTTTGCTTTAATGTTACATATGCCGGGAAGTTCTTTCAAGCCTAGAAACCTTTCTGCGATAATTTTATTGGTGACTAACAACAGAATATTGCCGTCACGTAATTCGGAGACTGATTGTATTTCACTACTCACGGCACGAATAGATCTATGGATCGCGAAGCAAGAGTAGTGGGATAGTGGCTTCCAAAACAACAAACTTTGGATCATTTTTTTTTATACTTGGCAGTTCTGGAAAAATTGTTAAGTTTGTATTAAGTGTTGTCTTTTTCTTTTTGTCTTTTTTCTTTTTTTTTAATCGCGGTGCTATCGGCAAGCATCGCAAACCGATTGGCTCCTATTAAAGGGGCCCGGGGGCCATGGCGACAGTATTTCTTTAGTCTAGATCAATAATAATCTTTTAGCACTAGTATATGTATTATTATTATTATTATTATTATTATTGTTGGGGATAGAGCACTGCGACCTTAAGATGTATTGTACCCCCTTCATGGATTATAGTGTGTCTAATAATCCAGTATCCGAGAGAAACTTTAGTATAGAACCTAAGTCTTTGGATTTCACTTCGCCTTTGGTTATCAGATGTTCACCCAGGTGCCTTTTGCGTTTATGCATCAGTGCAGGATATTCTTCTAAAATGTGCTGTGCAGTCTCGTTTTCCATCCTGCAAAATCTGCATCGCTCATGCGAGTAAATTCCCAGTTTAGTCAGGTGATAGTTCAGCCTGCAGTGTCCTGTCAGGATTTCTGTAACAATTCCTATGTTATTCTTTGATAAGCTCATACATTTCTTGAAGCGTTTTAGGTTATATGTTCCTAAAAGTGCTTTGGACTGCTCTAGACCTGGTAGATTATCCCAGTAGTGATTCCTCTGAGCTTCTTCATCTAGCCGAACTAGTTTAGAGAGTGCCCCTTTTTCCAGGCCGCAGAAAGGTTCTGGACCGGTGAAAGGGGTTGATGCACCTTTCTTCGCTAGTTTATCGGCAATCTCGTTTCCTTTAATACCAATATGTCCCGGAATCCAGAGAACCCAAACCCGATTGGTCAGACCAAGAGTATTCAGCTTGTCGAGGCACTCCATCACCAGTTTAGATCTTACCTGGTGAGATCTGAAGGCCTTGATAGCCGCTTGGCTGTCAGTCAAGGTCGCGATGTTCTGATTCGGGTAGTTTCGCTTGATATTAAAGTCCGCGCATCTTTCTATGGCGTATGTTTCAGCCTGGAAAATAGACATATGTTTCCCCATGGGTTCCGAGTATCTTATCCTCGGTCCAACTACCCCTACCCCGGTACCCTCGTCGGTCAATGAGCCATCAGTGTACCAGGTAATCATGTTTTGGTTTATCCGATATGTCTCGGATATGCCTGCCCAGCTCTACTTGTTACTCAGTTCAGTCTTAAACCTCTTTGTAAAGCTGAACCTCGGATGCATGGTATCCCTCGGTATTGCAATTTCAGGGAACTTATTCGTAAGAATATCTAACTTCCCACGACCAAGACACCCTGCTGCCCCGATATCGGTACCAGTCATCCGTAGTTAAGCTCTTTTCGCCTGAGTCTGTATGTAAATATAAAGAGGGGTAGGATCTAAAAGGGCCTCCAAGGATGCGGTTGGACAGGTTCTCATGGCTCCCGTTATGCATACGCATTCCAGCCTTTGTATCTTGGAGAGCACTTTGATTGCTCCAAGTTTTGAAGCTCTATCGGCCCAAACGATGGCTCCATAGGTTACCATGGGTCGTACTATTGGCGTGTAGATCCATCTCAGTATCTTTGGTGTGCAGCCCCAACTCTTACCTGCCATGGACCTACACGTCATAAATGATCTTACAGCTTTCTTCGCAGTTTCTTCTACGTGTGCGTTCCAGAGTAGTTTTTGGTCTAGTATTACTCCTAGGAATTTAACCTCTTTTTGGTACATGATGTTGGTTCCATCTAGCCTAATCGCTTTTAGACTATCAAGTTTGTATTTCCTTGAGAATGGTACTATAGTGGTTTTTGCTGGATTTACATTCAGCCCCACTTTGGCACACCATTTTTTGGTTACGTTCAGCCCTAGGTGGATTCTATCACACAGGTTAATATTACAATGTCGTCGGCGTACCCCTGGCAGGTTAGCCCAGTATCTGTTAGCTCTTGCAGCAGTCCGTCGACGACTATATTCCATAATAGTGGAGATAACACTCCACCCTGTGGACAGCCCCTTGTTGTTCCGGCAACAACTGTATTATTCGTACAGGTTTGTATTTCTACCCTTCTGGTGCGGAGCATGCAATTAATCCAGGCTACGAGGGTATTGTTTACCCCCCTGCTAATCAAAGCACTGTTTATTGCAGCACGTGAGGTGTTGTCAAACGCCCCTCGATGTAAAGAAAAGCGCATATAGCAGTCTCCTTATTTTCTAAGCTATCTTGAAGTGCGCATGTCAGCGCGTATAGGGCGGTTTCCGTAGAGCGGCCCGCCAAATATGCATGCTGGCGCGAATTCAGTGGATAGTTCAATAAGACCGTAATCCTTACATAGTTATCTACTACCTTTTCTAAAGCTTTTAGTACAAATGAGGTCAGGCAGATCGGCCTGAAGGATTTTGGATGAAGTGGGTCCTTCTTTCCAACCTTCGGGATGAAAACAACCTTCGCTCTTCTCCACGCATCTGGTATATAACCCAATGCTATGCTGCTTCTAATTATTTTTAATAGCGGTCCAATCACGCATTCTAAGCCCTGCTGTAGCATGCCAGGGAAAATTCCATCCGCTCCCGGGGACTTCAGTGGTTTGCAGGTATTTACCGCCCACCTGAGCCGGGGCTTGGAGAATATTTCCTTAGCCACTAACCAGTTTCCTCTGCTTATTCTACTGCACTGCTCAGTCCGATCTGTTTCGGAATAAGATGTAGATCCTGGGAAGTGAGTATCTATGAGGAGTTTGATCTTCTCCTCCTCGCTCCCAGTGAAACTCCCATCACTCTTCCGTAGATTTGCGGACGAAATACAGTTCGTTTTTGCCATTACCTTATAGAGTCTTGTTGCCTCCGTAGTATCTTCTATGCTTTCACAGAAGTTCCTAAAGCTTAAACGCTTAGATTCCCTTATTTCTTTGTTGTACAGAGTTAAGGTGTTTCTGTATTCTGACCACTCCCCGGTTCGTTTTGCTCGATTGAACAGTTTCCGGACTTTTGTTCTGAGTTTACTTAAGTTGTTGTTCCACCAGGGTACATCCCTGGAGGAACGTACCTTATTATAGGACAACTGTCTTCATATGCGTCAATGAGTAGTTCATTGAAGCGCTTTGTAGCGAATTCTAGTTCTTTTTCGTTCCTGATCTTCTGACCTAGCCCAGGTTGTGCTACATTCAACCTCAGGTTGTCTTTGAACTTCTCCCAGTCTGTCTTCCTGGGATTTCTTAAAACTCTATGTATAGGAGGGGTTGCTTCATGTCAAACCTTATTATTCTATGATCTGACATGGAGGGTTCATTGGATACTCTCCACTCTTTCACTAGCGCTTTCGTTTGAGTATTCCCTATGGTAATATCAAGGACCTCTTCCCTTGCGCGGGTCACAAATGTTGGTATGTTCCCAACATTAAAGATTTCTAATTTATTTCTAAGGATAAATTCAAGAAGGTACTCACCCCTTTGGTTGGTGTCACTGCTCCCCCATGCCTCGCTATGCGCATTTGCATCACACCCGAGTATCAGGGGTAGCTTCCTAGCCTCGCAGTACTTCACCAGTTTAGTGACAAGCTCTGGTGGGGCGTGCGTGTCATCTCCTGGGAAGTAGCCCGATGCAGCTACGATGTCCTGGATGGTCCCGTTGATGTTGACTGGGACTTGGACCGCTACTAGATCCCTCGACAGGAAATCTGAAAGACATATATGTTTCCAGCTATTAGTTATTAACAAGCACGCCCTAGGATTCGTACACCGCATATGTATAAAACTATGAAAAAATAGTAATAAGAAATAAATAAAGCAAGTACGTGAGTTTTACGTAACCGAGTGCCGAAAGCGCTGATGAACAAACGATAGAGAGAGAGATAACCGCTCAATACGAGTGTCAGTCGGAGACTGCAGTGCTGAGTAGGATTGTTGATATTGGGCGTTATGAATGAAGACTAAGCAATTTGTTTTCTTAAAACATCAGACGTTTTACTTCATTTCTTCAAATAAATTTAAGTGAAAGGTCTGAAATTTGAAGAAAAAGTAATTGCTAAGTTTTTATTCATAATGCCCATTATATCGATATTGACGATATTTTTTGCTTCCGATACGATATTATCGGACATTTGGAAAATGTAAAATAAATAATACTGTAAGTTATTATTCTTTGAAGCCAAATCCTTCTCCACCTGATCTTTCCATCGCAGTGCGGGCCTCCCTCTTCCTCTGCTACCACCAGCGGGTTCCGAGTTAAATACTTTCAGAGCTGGAGCGTCGGTGTCCATTCGAACGACATACCCAAGCCAGCGGAGCTGCTGTATTTTAATTCGCTGCACTATGCCCATGTCGTTGTAAAGCTCATACAGCTCACCGTTCCATCGTCTGCGGTACTTGCCGTCGCCAACGCGTAAAGGTCCGTAAATCTTTCGCAGAACCTTTCACTCGAAAACTCCAAGAGCCACCTCATCAGATGCTTTCATTGTCCATGCCTCCGCGCCATACACCAGCACAGGCATGATGAGTGACTTATAGAGTGTGATCTTTGTACGACGAGAGAGGACTTTACTTCTCAATTGCCTACTCAGCCCAAAGTAGCACTTGTTGGCAAGAGTGATTCTCCGTTGGATTTCAAGGCTGACATTATTATTGGTGTTAATGCTGGTTCCCAAATAAACGAAGTCGTCTACTTTTTCAAACTTGTAACTGTCAACAGTGACGTGGGTGCCAAGACGCGTATGCTCTGACTGCTTGTGTGATGACAGGAGATACTTCGTTTTGTCCTCGTTCACCACCAGACCCATTCGCTTTGTTTCTCTTTCCAATCCCGAGAAGGTAGAACAGACGTAGTCCTTGTTTTTACCGATAATATCGATGTCGCCGGCATACGCCAGCCATTGTACGCTCTTGTAAAGTATTTTGCCTGAGCGGTTCAGTTCTGCGGCTCTTATTATCTTCTCTCAGATTAAATAAATCACACGAAAGGGAGTCCCCTTGTCTGAAACTTCGTTTGGTATCAAATCAAACG
>NW_016157378.1:295999-305644 GCF_001687245.7 Rhagoletis zephyria
CCTTCCCTATTCTGACGGAGCTGGTGGTATTGCTCAACGTCATTTTACACAGCCGTATTAGTTTCGCGGGGATACCAAATTCAGACATCGCGGCATAAAGGCAACTTCTCTTCGTGCTGTCGAAAGCGGCTTTGAAATCGACAAATAGATGGTGTGTGTCGATCCTATTCTCGCGGGTCTTTTCCAAGATTTGGCGTATTGTGAATACCTGATCTATGGTGGATTTTCCAGGCCTAAAGCCACACTGATAAGGTCCAATCAGCTCGTTGACGGTGGGCTTCAGTCTTTCGCACAATACACTCGCTAAGACCTTATAACCTATGCTTAGAAGGCTGATTCCGCGGTAATTGGCGCGTATGGCGGGGTCGCCTTTCTTGTGGATTGGGCAGAGCAAACTTAAATTCCAGTCGTCGGGCATGCGTTCATCTGACCATATTCTGCATACGAGCTGATTAGCCAAGGGTAAAAGCGCAATTTTTGTGGCGCTAACTCAATGACACCGGCGCCATCTGTGGTGTCAGCGCATTAACTCAGCGCAATAGCGCAGTCAATTCACACGGCCACGGTGTTTGATTCGCCTTGGCATCAACTCAAGCTGTCATCTCAATCATTTCTTTTAATTTTGGCGCTGAAAAGGCTTGCAAAAATTCGGCTGCAGACTTAAAGCTAGAAAATTAAGGTATGTATATTTAATAATTACTATATTATATATATATATGTAACAATTATTATTATAGAATCTATATGGTTTCAGAATCGGTGTTGGTTCGTCTATTTATTTAAGTGAAATTCCACCAAACAAACCAAACAAAGCTTCGCTTCCAAATCATTTTTGTGCGACCACATGTTTGCGACGTCTGCGGAATAGTATTTTCACGACCCAAAGCTCAATATCAGCATAAAAATCTACATCTAGGCATAATTAGTACGTGAATGCTCTACGGAGTGTATTACTTGTTTCACGTTTGGTGCTGTAAAACGTTTGTACGGTTGGAGCTGAAATTGGTATGCTTTCTAAAATATAGATGATTAATAAAAATGTGAGCTTATTTGCGATATTAAGCGGCGTTTTCTAAAGTAGTGATCTTACAATTCATCTGCCCTCTAAACACAAATTTCGTTCTGATAAAATGTATTTGAAGACGAGATAAATTTTAAAAGCTGCTTGAGAAAACTTATGTACATTAGACTGCATCACACTGCATACAAAAACAAATCGGTACAGTTTTTCCACCGGAATTATAAAATCTATTATATTTTAAGACTTCCACCAAATATTTCGGAAAAATATTAAGATTTACGTGAGCTGGACCGGTTTGAAAGTACTTTCAAAAGCTGAGTTTTTTGTGAATAAAAACAGTTCTTTAAATATTTTTTTCAAAAAATCACCTTAGGTGACAAAAAAGTTTTAACTTAAGAGATTTGGATAAAAATATTTCAAAAAAAATTTTCAACGGAATTGCAGTAATGAGATTTTTGATGCTGTTTTTGCACTTTTTTCAAATACAGGTTAAAAAAACTTGAATAACTCAGCCTAAACTTTACCGATTTAGACTTGTGAGGTACTAGTAGAAAGGAATTTTCTCACCCTTTCCATTTCTTTGCAAATAAGCTCAATCAAAGCATGATAGAGAAAGGTAAGACAAACGAGCCTCATTCCATGTTGAATTAAGATGTGTTGGTATTTGATAAAGAAAAAATCGGGACGTGAATGAGTTTTTTTTTGCAAAGAAATGAAAAGGATGAGAAAATACCTTTCCACTGATATATCACAAGTCTATGTCAGTATAGCTTTGACCCAGTTATTAAAGTTTTCCTTAAACAAATCTTTGAAAAAAGTTAAAAAACGGCATCAAAAATCTCATTATTATGATTCCGTTACACATTTTTTTGAATATTTTTATGCAGCTTTTAAAAGCTCAAACTGTTTTGTCATCTGAGGAGATTTTTTCCAAAAAATCCCTTAAGAAACTATTTTTATTCATAAAAAACTCCATTTTTGGAGGTATTTTGAAACCGGTCCAGCTAATGTACAGTAGTCGAAAAAATTATAGCCGCACCAAATTTTCAAAAGTTTTGAAATATTATTTTTGTTATTTAATTTGGTTAGTTTTTTATACTTCATTATTTAACAACATCCGTATAAATACAAGTTTAAAGGCTGTGTCACACGATTGGGTATTTGCCAAAATTTGGTGCAAATCGTATCCCTATTGTGTGAATACCCAAATATTTTTCTTCACCCCAATCACGAAAATTAATTTGTTAAAATTTTTCAATAGAACATCGCTGTTTTGAACCAATCTTTTGACTACAAAAAACATTTTCCAATTTTTTTATTTTGTACCAATAGCACAATATAAGAGTAATCTGTACAAATGTACCAATCGAGTGCAACTGCCTTAAAAATTTATGCAATTAAAAAAAAAATCAACAACTTTTTGTAAAAATTTCGAGTTTTTAATTAGATTCTTAGAATGCAAATTTGAACTGTAGTAGAATAAAGAACAAGTTTCAAATGGCTAAACACTACGATTGATTTTTAGAATTTTTAAAAAAGCTCAAAATTTGTACGAAAGTTTGCTGATTTTTTTTTTTAATATTGCACAAATTTTGAAACTTTGATTTACACGGCTTTTGTTAAACAACACCTCCCCCCCACACATATTTTTTCAAATTTTTTGGCCAATTTAATGCCCGATTNGCTACGATTGATTTTTAGAATTTTTAAAAAAGCTCGAAATTTGTACGAAAGTTTGCTGATTTTTTTTTTTAATATTGCACAAATTTTGAAACTTTGATTTACACGGCTTTTGTTAAACAACACCTCCCCCCCACACATATTTTTTCAAATTTTTTGGCCAATTTAATGCCCGATTTTTATTTAACTAAAAGGATAAATATGTAACTTATGTTCATGTAAGTCAAGCCGGGTTTCATACGTTCAAATGTAAGTTGAATGGTTCGAATTGTTCTGAAAATCAGTTTACAACCTGGTACATTTTTCTAACTTTTCAAAAATGTTGAAATATTTTTCTTCATTTCCTGTAACCCTGTACATTATGTATACATTTCCCATTAATATAAGGAAAAATGCAATTAGGAACTTGCCAAACCTTGGAACCTCCTCACAAAATAAAATGTAATTTTGCTCTCTCAATTTCCCCTACTTTACAAGTTTCTTGGTTACATTACTAGCAATTGTTTCAAACTATTTACTACACGAACACCCTTATACGTTTTTAGGGTGATGGCTAAAAGGTTCAGCGATGTGTGGCTCAACTTTTCCGAAGAAAAGGATCAAAAAGTAAATTGTCTAATCTGTGCGCAGCAACTTTCGGTTGCAAATAAATCAACATGTAGTCTTATAAGGCATATGAAGATGAGGCATCCAACCCAAACAATTTCAAGGCAGCAACCTGTTGACCCAGCTGAAGCTAATGATACGTCATTAATTTCAAGTTTGCCTTCCACGCGAAACTCTGACAATTTGTCAACCATAAAAATAACAAATTTTTTCACTAAACCACTTCCCTTAAAGAAGAAAGAGGAGATCGATAGGCAGATCTTGAAAATGATTGTCAAAGAATACCATCCATTCACTATAGTAGAGGAAAAGGAATTTAAAACACTGGTTCATCTACTAAATGCCAACTACATGTTGCCGACAAGGAAAACAGTTTCTTCAACTTTATTAACAAATGCTTATAGTTCAGCAGTGGCTGTCGTAAAAGAACGCTTGACGAGAGCATTTGCTGTTTGCTTGACAGTTGATGGATGGACGTCGCGAGCCCAGGATAACTATTTTAGTGTAACCGCACATTACATTGTTGAGGGAGATAATTCAACATTTCTCGCATCAGATTTGCTAACTTGTGCATCGTACACAGAGCGACATACGGCTGTCAACCTAACGAAAATGCTGCAAGATGTGTTGAAGGAGTGGCAAATTGATAATAAAGTTGCGGTCATTGTTACAGACAACGCGGCCAACATGAAGGCGGCTGTACGTGGTGGTGGATGGAGGCATTGGGGGTGTTTTGCCCATACACTCAATTTGGTTGCGCAATCGGGATTGAAAGAAGTAGGAGTTGTTCTAAAAAAGGTAAAACAAATTGTTAGGCTTTTTACTAAAAGTAATTATGCAATGGGGAACTTAAACGAGCGATGGAAGGGATGCAGATGCCGATTTTGAAAATAATAAATGACGTTCCACCTCGATGGAATTCTACATACGATATGCTTAAACGCTCATCGTTAGCTCTGATAAAATCTTCTGCGCGGGTCGCAGACGAAGTATTAGCTAATGTCGAAATTTTAGAAAATGAGGAGTGGTTAATAATTTAACAAACAATGCATGTAATGGAAATGTTTCAAATAATTACAAATCTTATAAGTACTCAAAAGCATGTCAGTTCGTCTTCAATTATTTTGTATGTAAACGCAGCTAACGAAGCATTTAAATTCATCGCAGAGCCGTGAATTAATTCCAATAGTGCACAAATTGGTCAACAATTTACTAGGTTGGCTTAGTGCCAGGTTCATCGACATCGAAAACAACATTTTTATAGCGCAGGCAACAGTGTTAGACCCACGCTTTAAAATATTTGGCCTCATAAACGAATCTAAGTATAAATCTGCTGTAGAAATGCTCTACAATAAAGTAGCAAATATACGAATTTACACTGACGAAGATGTCGTAGATGAACCAAGTGAGGCAACAGGTAGTGCGGGTAATGTCGAAAATGAACACGTTTGGAAAGACTTTGATGCTGAGGTTCAGCAATATTTACGACCTAACAACCAGGTGGCATCTGCAATAGTTGAATTAGACAAATATTTGGCTGAACCTATATTGCCACGTAAAGACAAAAATGGCTAATATCAATGTCCTTTGCTATGGTGGAATCAAAGGAAACATATATACCCCGGCTAAATTAACTAAAATGGTTTTTTTGAACTGTAATATGGACAATAACTGGACTGATACTGATATACTCGATGTACCTTAAAAGAGATTTTAGTATAACTAAAACAAAATGTATTTACTTGTTTTCTTAATGCTTTATGCAAAAATATTTTTTTGTTATATTTTCACATTAAATATCTTATTAATTATACAATAAGTGATATGTATTAAATATATAAAAATATATGCACATAAACATATCGCACGTTTAATAATATACATAAGTATTGCAAAATTTCAATTTTGTGGGAAAACACAATCAAAGTTTGATCAACTCATACAGTTGGTATACAACAAGTAATTTTTAGCAAAAAAAAACCGACTTCAACTCTCATATAAAAAAAAAATATATATATATATCTCATGATCCACTGATCGGATCTTAACCAGATGGGACCACCTCTGAGACACTACCTTTCCGATGCAAAAAGAATTATCGAAATCGGTTGACGTGGTCCAAAGTTATGCGGTAACATACATAAAAAAAAAAAAAAAAAAAGATTCCGACGAACTGATAACCTCCTCCTTGTTTGGAAGTCGGTTAAAAAGACGGCTGAAAAGACCCGTGTCTTTGCGATGTTTGGGAAGTTTAACCATTTGTTGGACTGAACAAGTTCTACATATCAAGCTTATTCATTGTATGATGAATCTCCAAAACCGTAAATTTTGAGTTACATCTCTATATTATTAAACGTGCGATATATCGAAAACAATTCAAAATTTTGAGTTTTGAAATTATGCGCTAAAAATGTACACAGAGCTTTTATTTACCTTAATGTTTAATGTATGCGCTGTAAGGCCAAAAGATATGTGTTTGTATGTGTAAGCTATAGCTAGCATAGATTTAAAAGCTGCTAAATCTACTTTTTATGAAAACTTACATTTGGATACAGTAAGGCTAAGTATTAGTAGACGTTTCCAAAGAGACCGAATTAATTTTTTATTTCTACATTTTTCCATGCAAAAAAAAAACAAAATTTGCTTAGAAAAAGGCACACAAATTCGATATTTAAAAGAAAGCAACTTGTTTGAAGTAATATTTTGTTTTGAAAACGCAAAACTTTTGTTATCAAAGTTTTGCAAAATATTTGAAGAAAATAAGTTTGAGAAGTTTTGTTTGTCTCCGGGAAATTTAAAACACAACTTTTCTACTCTCAGTGTCACAACTCAAAAATTACAAATATTGAGTTAAGTACACAGAAATTACCGATACTTCTACTTCTTCTCTACTTTGTGTAATAATTTCATAATGTATCGATTACCCATAGCCCACTAGAACAAAATATGTATTATGGGAGTATATGTATATGTACTATGGGAGTAAATGTAAATTCATAACTTTAAAGCCGTTTTTATCGCGTTTGGTTTTTTTTATTTGTGACACTATTGGAATAAATGAGCGATATGTAAAAATGTATTTTAAATTAGTGGAACGTTTTAAGCTATTAGAAACCAATTAAAAATCATACTGTTACTCTTTGATGCAACTGATATAAAAATATTACTTTTTGATAAAGCCCTTCATACAAATGTTACTTTTTGGTTGCACTTCATTCTTTTTCATATACAACCTTAAATAGGTGCAAACTATGTATCTACATTTACATACATAAGTATGTAGTTATAATAATACAGTACAAAAAAGTAGTTGAATACAATTTTGTTCTAAGTTTTCTAATAAAATATCTGATGCAAAAACACGTGTATGTTGTATGTAAAATGTGGTTGTGGGTGAGGGTTTTTTAATTACAGTTAAGTTATTATCGAAAATATCAAAAATTTATAGTTCCCCAGCTCAAGATTATTTTATGAAATCAAATACGTAAATAAATTCGTGAGAATGGGCTAACAAAAAGGTCTTAATTAAATAATTTTAGTTCAAATACATACAACGTCACCAAGAGAAGTCACGGTTTGTAGCATGCGCTTTGCTTTTGCCTCATAAATCGGTTGCAGACATGTTCATAAAATCGTGCTAAATCAATAAGACCCATTCTCTTTTAGTGATTTTTTTTTTTAATTTCTTGCACGCTCAATTGTTGCATGCATGAAATCTGCTTCCAAATGCCCAGACTCCCTCGATTGTCACAATATAAGTGCAATTAACAACAAAGAGCATGGCCGCTGCAAAAATGTATTTCGGTTCTATAATTAATATACAAGGCCGAGTAAGCAATTTTATTTACAATCTGATTTAGTGGCATTTACAACTTATATGCACAAGCAACTTATATTTAAAAGGATTTAAAATTTTTTGGAGTACTTAACACATTTGAATAAGTAGTACATTAGCTTATGGCGCTTTAGCAAAGTCTCTAATTTTGGTAATAAGACAAAAGTCGACTAAGTGATCAGAAAAATTCAGTAGACAAGCTGTAAAGACAAGCATGTTAATAATAAAGAACATGTTAAACTATATAGGTAGTTTTATACCGCGATAATGTTGTCTTGGCCAGATGGTGCCCTTTTTGTTTACACAGTAGACACTGCCCCTTGTTTTGTATACCCGCAAATGTTGTTCGTAACATGCACATATATATGTACGTCTCCAGCGTTTGTGGTTACATTAAATAAAGATGCCACGAATTTCGCCATCACGTGACCCTGCCAAAAGCCTTTAAATATGTACACATTGAAGCTGAAGAAACTACATTTGGCCACCAATCTTCCAGCAATACTAGGCACACTGATTGCTTTTTGCTTTTGATTGCAAATATGCGTTTCCTTGCGGGTACTTTACCTGTATTATAGAAATATATCTAGTATGTATATTTTCACAAAGTACACAAAATAATTAAAGAAAATAATCCTCAATTACCTAAAAATTTCACCAAACTCTGCCAATTATCGTTTTGTTTGGCAGCTTACTTTGACACATATGTACATATTTCTATTTCTCATGTTTATGTTTTTTGGCAATTTTTTTGACATTTCAGCAATGTGGATTGGAAGTGTGTGGGTGAGAGAGGTGGAAACTTGCGATTGTGTGTGTTAAGGTTAGCGCCAAGGCGAATTCATTTAGCGCGGTCTTGAAAGGCATTATTTGCGAATTTGCCTTGGTCTCGTGTGTTTCGTGGTGTTAATGGCGCTAGCGCTTTTCATATTTTGGTGTTGGCGTACCAACTCCGACAACAGCGTTAACGCAATTGCGCCGCTCAGCGCAGTGTTACCCATGTCTAGAGCTGATGTAAGCTGAGCATGTACCTCATCACCCTTGACTATTTCGCGGCCATCGCCATACAAATATAGTTACATAGCTTTCCTCAAAGGAAATATACAGATAATCAAGCAGGTTCTGCAATTCACTTTCGAGTGAATTTCGATCAAACTCGCTTTGAATTCAAATTGGCAGGGGTTGAAATTCACACGGAAGTGAATTGCAGAACCTGCCGGAATAAGTGACTTTTAGCTCCTTCCTAATAAACATAAAGTTGGCTTATAGTTAGATACATTTCCTGCAGGGCGTGGATCTGTACTGCTAAATGTAAGTCGTTAACATTATTTTTATTACTTGCATTCTCTTTTTATTTTAAACGATACGCATAAATTAGCACAGAAGAGAGCACGTGATGTTAATCTTTTGTTAAAATATCGAACATTAGCAGCGGAAACCAAAAAGCAAAAAGGCAGGAATCTAACACTAATGTTAAAATGTATGTAAATCAAATTTGCGATGTTCTAACGAGAAGATTAACAGCATTACTCGGTTCTTAAATAGCCTATCGACACGGCGTCATCTAAGTGTCACCACAGCACCCATCGTGGTGTCATACCTATTATTTCTTTAATTTTCGGCGCTGAGCAACGCGTACCGCCAATCGAATTTAGCTGCTAAGAATGTAGTAAATGCCACGATATTCTCATCATTCTTGAGCAAAAGCTTTAAATTTGTCAAGATACATAAGTTCTCACAACTCAAAAGCAAAGAAAAATTGCGTATATTTTTTCAAAGAATTAAGGCGAATTTTATGTGTGTCTTATGTGTTTCTTGGTGTTAATGGCGCTAGCGCTTTTCATATATTGTTGTTAGCGCGGCAGCTCCGGCTCCGGTGTTAAGGCGATTGCGCCGTGCAGCGCACTGTTACCCACGCCTACTCAACAGTCGTGTCATTGAATGGTACGGTTCGAACTCATATGTACATAAACATATACCGATATTAAGGTGCACATATCCACGGATGTTAATAAGAACATTGCCATAGAGGGAAATTTAATTTTTTAACGTAGTTTTTTTTTAACAACTCTTCTCCAGCTTTTGGGTTATCTATTCTATACTAATTATATAAAGAGAAGTCCCTTTTTTTGTAACAGGTAATCTCGCGAACGGCTGGTCCGATTTTCATGAAATTTTGTATATAAATAGCTTTCGGTAACCACCATGTTTTAGGTTAAAAAAAATTTACTTTTTTCTGATAGGTGGACCAGGGACCGGTCTATTCGAAGAAATCTAATTATGGTCCGATTTGCTTAAAATTTGGTAAGTAAGTAGCTGTTTAGCATATATTAGCATATATGATCCATTTTTTCGGGAAGAGGTCCAGGGACCGATCTATTCGAAAAAATCATATTTACGGTCCGATTTGCTTAAAATTCGGTACGTAGGTAGCTTTTTGCCTGGATAAGCTTATAGATTCCTGTTTTCCAATTTTCATGCAATTTCGAATATAAATAGCTTT
>NW_016157378.1:308265-326809 GCF_001687245.7 Rhagoletis zephyria
TATTTCGCCTTGCGAATAACCGTGCTATAAAATGCCGCACAACTGGAGAATTTCAATAACTTCTTCACGGATATAACACTTTCCTTAGGTTATTTAAAGCGGCAAATGACCACCAAACCATAATCTTAGCAGACGAATGTGCCTATGAAAATTGTAAACGTGAATTGCTGGTGAAAATCTTGGACCAAAAAGTTTCAATAAAATATATAAAAATTTTGGGCGGGACGAAGTTCGCCGGGTCTGCTAGTATTAACATATTTAGCATAAGTCTAGGCGCGTAAGCTTATAATAAGTTTTCAGAATATGTTCAATAAGTTTACATGTAGAAATCGCTGTGTTTATAAAAATTTGTGGTAAATTATATAAAGAGGTATTAACTATGTGATGGAGTAAGTCATTTTCAACTAGCGACCTCCAGTCAAATTGGTGAATACCTGGAGGTCATAGAAGGGAGGGTTGAGAAGCACGGGTGCCAGTTCATCACGGCAACTCATAGATGAGAGAAATGGCGCCCAACGTGGGGCCTTAACGGTTGTTGACAAGGAATTTTAAAAAAATTTAAAAATTAAATTTATTCCTAAACGGTTAATAATATAAAAAGTTTTTGTCGTTTCGCGTAACATCTGGGATAAATATCGTTAGCTCCATGGTGTACTGTTTTTTTTATTAATGCTTTTCCTCAAATTCCTCACTTTATATAAATTGTTTTTTTTTTACTGGTAGTTTGAAATAAGTTTTGGATCCTCGCTGGAGTTTCGACTACGGAGTGTGGTAAAGTCTCAGTATATCGACCGCTTGGCTCTCCTTAACTACTTTTCGGCGGCATCGCTACAGCTTCGGAATTACTAAATTACTGGGTGTAGGCCGAAATCAACATCTACTAAAAGCAATGAATTGTCGCATTTACATTCCTCCGCAATAGCCCAGGTAAATTTTAGCTAGAATTCCTTCTCGGTCGAATAAATAATCATTAACTCTTCACAAAAGTTACTACATAAAAATTCACATTTTATTTGGAAACTCGTATGAATTGCAATGTCAGTAGTTCACAGCGATGAAAATATTTCGGTTCTACCTGAAAATTCAGAGGGCGATAGTAATATATGTACTATATGTCAACAGGACTTGAAACCAGACCAAGAATGTTCGAGAACATTATGCAATCACATTTATCACACGGACTGTATCAAGCATTGGTTGACCACTTCGCAAGAGTGTCCTCAGTGTAGACCAGCTTGTCGCTTGCGAGGTTTACATAAGATTTCTACCAGGAAAGTTGGTAACGCGGCGCGTGCCTGAAATCGTGATCAGCACTCGCAAGCACGGGGAGGAACAATTTCAAAGTACAATACCCGACATTCTAAACGCCGACTTTATGGTGAAACGAATGCCACACATCAGTCAACCGCGAATAATGGCCAAAATCTTAGTTTGCCTTTAATGAAATTTAATGACAACATGTATGGTTCTAGCAACCGAAACAAGCGTTCACAAGCAAACAATATTACAGGACAAGACTCTAATCCGAATTTTGTTGATAGCAGTCAGATCTCACAGATCGTTGAGGCTGCAATTGACCGATTGAGATCAAGCCTAAATATTCAATCCAATCACCCAGGTTTAGCGAATGATCCGGCTATAAATCAAAAGAGACAAAATCAGCAAGCTTTCCATGCTGCTAACTTTCCACCCATGCGGCCCGATAAAATAACCACTATTATCCAAAACTGGCATTTAAAATTTGACGGGTTATCGGAAGGGTTAAATTGCAACGAATTTAACATATATCATGTTCGCTCCTTGACGGCAGAAAGTTTGAATTACGACTTTAATGCGGTGTGCAAAAACTTACACGTTTTGTTTGCTGGTAAGGCCAAAATATGGTATTGGAGTTATCACAAACAAGCACCCGCAATCGACTGGAACTCCTTTTGTACCGCGTGAAGGTATGAATTTAGAGACTATCGTTCAACATGCGACCTACGCGAAGAAATAAGGAACAGAAAACAACTCCCGAACGAAACTTTTACATCCTTTTATGACTCCATAATGTCTATGTTAGATCGACTTCCCGTACCAATGGAGGAAATGCTTACCAGAAATTTACGTCCGGATATCCGGCATGAACTCTTATATGTGCCCGTACTTTCAGTAGCATATCTCCGTAAGTTAGTTCAGATAAGGGAAAACCTGCTAAACGAAGCCACGTGTAGACGCACTTCTCTAACTCGGACTAGCCTACCAACCCATGCAACAAGACGAAATGTCGCAGCGATAGGTTTAGATGAAACCGAAGAAAGCGTACCCATTGCAGAGGAATCCCAGGTATTAACAGTTGCCCTACAAAGCAGTCCTGCAAGGCAAATAAGTCGTTAGAATTGTGACGCAGAAGGCCATGCTTGGGACATGTGCACTAAGGAGCGCGAAATTTTTTGTTACGGATGTGGGGCAAAAAATGGTTATAAGCCTCAATGTGAAATATGTATGTCTAAGGCAAAAAACTCCGCAAAGAAGGCGTTCGATCACAAGATAACGCTGAGCAACCCTCAAAATTAAAAGGCATAAGTCAGAAACCACCGGCTAGTTCAGAATCTATTCCCAGCCTTAACCAAATATTAGAATCAGAAAACAGCCCCAACTATAAAATATTAAAACGAGAAAGTGAATTGCAAGATGTTAGTAAAATCATTTACTCACCAAATCCTTTACATGAACGCGTACGTAATTATATTAGGACCAGAAATATGACTGTCCTGAATCCTTAGAATCTTCGCTAAAAGCAAAGGGATCGACTTTACGATTTAGGCGCTTTTGGAAGACAGTCAAAGAAAGTAAAAAGTTTTTATTATCGGCAATTTTAAATGAGGACGACGCAAGGTATTATGCGAAAGTAAAGCTGTTTGATCGCGAAGTGCCAATACAAGTTTTGTGGGTTCGAATCTAGCTAGAGGAGATTTTTCACGTTTACCTGAGTTTCATAAATTTAAGTAGAGAGTAAGGACTGCGGATGGAAAGCCTCAAATGATAATTGAAAGTCTGAAAGACCAAGATTAGGAAGATTAAGCTCTACATTGTTCCATCCACAAATCAAGACTTAACTTTGGGTATAGATTTCGGGAAACTGTTTGAATTAGCTCCAAATATAAGTTGCGTTCCAGATGCTTCACGATATTCACGAAATTCTCGATTTGCAGGAACAGCTGTTTTCTCCATTAATAAACCTTATGGGAGGTGGTCACCTGGAACGACTTCCTGTAAAAACCTGCAAATCGTGAAACATCTGGAACGCAACTATAATTATTAGTATTTCTACTGACAGTAACTGTCATCGGAGTTTTGAGAACGATGAGCAAGCTAGAAGTCAAAGCGATGAATCTGTTTCGTATTCGCTGACCGAGGGTCAACGTCAGCAGTTAGAAGCGGTAAAATTAGTTTTTCCAGACTTTGAAAAGCAAGGACTCGGTAGGACACGTGTTTTAAGACTCGTAATTGAGGTAGGTGAAGCAAAGCCAGTAAAGCAACGCTTTTATCCAGTCTCTCCAGCAGTAGAAAAAATCATGTATGAAGAAGGTTATAGAATGCTCAAGTTAGGAGTCATTGAAAAATCTCATAGTCCTTGTAGTTCACCTAAGCGCTGTAATAGCCGCCTGTAGGTCAATGGTAATCAGCCCTATCCTCGACCGTTTATCGCATCCGCTTTGCGACAAAAATGTGTCGCATGCGATCAAATTTATAAAAAGCTCGTACCGTGACGTCACTATTGCCACTTTGCTCTACCCTGAAGTCAACTGTGAGCTTAATTTAAGGGCGCACTAATGTCACACGCATTGCACATAGAAGCGCAACTAACTTTAACGCAAAACTTCCAAAACCTGAGCTTTGCTTTTTTGGGAAAATTCGGGTATATAAGGGCCCACGCAGCTACAGTTAGCCTCTTGCGGTTTTGGACATAATCTCACAAATAGATTTGTGAGCAAGTATTTTTTCCCATTCTGTTCTAAGCTAGAATTGCTGCAACAAGGCTGTTAGTTATTATTCAATAGCATTTCATAGAAAGTATGTATTTCTATTAACCTTTCGAAAGATGTTTTTTTAAGAAAATGGTTACTAACAGGGAGTCGGCTAGGTCCAAGCCCCATACCTATCACCACGGTACATGGTCGGCCAAAGTACAGCCGCCTCTAACATTACGCACCGATTTGGTGTTGGTGTGGAAAGGGATTGTAAAGTACTTTTTTGGATTCGCTGCCTGCATCTGGCGTCGGTTTGGAGTGGATCTCCAGTTGACAAAGATCACGCTACTCGATTACTTGCCTGCCTAGGTATACATACATATAAGTATGTGCATACGTATGGGCCCACGGAGAGTGCCGAATTCGATAGAATAGCAGCTTAATTTTTCCAAAAAAAAAAAAAAAACCCAACTACCTAAAGTCTGCAGAAAGAAAAGAAAAAATGAAGTGTTGTTGTTGTTTCTGTTGCAACGATTACCAAAAAAAAAAAGTTTCAGTAAAAAAAAAGAAAAATAAATTGATATAAAAAAAATAGACGAAAAAGTCCTATTGTATAAAAAGTAATACGCAAAACAATACGTAGTAGTGATTTATTTAAAAAAAAAAAACAAGAATTTAAAGGCGAAAAAGAAAAATTTGGAATCTTTGAAAAACCATAAAAAACACCTTCCTGAATTAGAATCCAACCATACCAACGCTGGAAGGCCTTTCATCGGTGGAGCTGGACTGCCATATGTAAGTCATCTTTTATGTTGTTTTATTTCTTGTTTCTCTTTTTCGCCATAAGCACAGCCAGATCTACGTAATAAGTATGCAGAAGCATATGTTCTCCCTGGGTATATACCTCGGCGCTAGCCTATGCAGTAGATTTGTAAGCGCATTCCTTATACATATATGTACATACTTATGTCTACCTGGTGCCCGCTTACGCATTAAAACCTACAGTTAAAGGCTCGACATAAAAACATAACAAAACTTAGGACCCACAAAACCAGTTTTGGAGTTGAGAAAACCAAAAGAAAAAAAAAACTAAAACCTAACATTTAACAACAACAACCTTACTTTTTATATGCATTTGATCTTCTTTGGCGATCAGCTGAGCAGATGTAAAACTTTCGCTCCTGATTATATATGTATACACCATTTCAGCGAACACTAGCGATAGTGACTTATGTCTTTTTTTTTGTGACTGATCCCTAACTAGAGATAGGTGTTTAAGTTGAAAAGTAAAGGGAATGCTAAAAACAGCAACCTGGTAGGAAAAAGTTAAGGAAAGAAATAGAAAATAGAATAATAAATTTCTAATACATTGGATAAAGAATTTTCGAGAGTACGGCAGTAGTATTAAGCCTATTGTAATTATTAATTATTATTTTTTCTATAAAAGCTTGTGTGGCTATGGGGTTTTTTATTACTATAAATTTTAATAAAACATGAATTTGTAACGTGATAAAATGACGTGCTAATTTTTTTTGTATGTTCCTGGGCGACATGATAACGTAGGGTAGGTGCAATTGTTATAAGGGATCTTCATCCAACATCCATATCGAAGATCATGGAAGGGAAGGGTACAGAATGCGAGAGTCGACTAACAACCTAGACCTCGCATGACTCTAAGCACTTCCGCGTGATGGAGGATTCAACGCTTTTTTTTTTTTAATTTTACGTTCGTCTCCTAAACTTTTGTTTTTTGTTTTTATTGAGTTCGTGGAGTTTGGCTCCGCATTAGTTTCAGATAGGAATCCTTTAAAATTAAGTTTATGTGTTTCCGGTTGAAGCATGGAAAAAAACCCACCCCATGTCGCCAGAGCTAAGGCACGAGAGGATTCCGCCCGCCGTGGTCCTTCAACTGAGTACCGGTGAGGATGAGAGGTCGAGACCTGACTAACCTCTCTAAAGCATATCCGTGTTTTTAGTACCACCCACACCCCACCGTAATTCTTTACATAAATTAATGGCGCCCAACGTAGGGCGGTTTTCGGTTGATATTCAACAGTCGATATTTGTGCTCTTTTTATCGCCTTGAGTTGTGCATATGGCTACTAGCTCATTAGCGTATTATAGGATAGAAAAAAGTTTTCATAGTGTTGATCGTTAGCTGTCCAATACATTTTTTTTTGTTTTTGAGATTTTTAATAATTTTTCCTTTGCTTTAGTCTAACTTCCGCTTGTGGTAAGGCGGGAGGATATAGTTATGTTTGATAAGCCTACGACGCTGGTGATTCAGCATGGATACCATGCCGAGGAACTTGTCGGACTACCCTACCACTCCATGGAACCAAGGATAAAATATAGCATTTTAACATCCGCTATAAGCAATATTTAAACTCAAATCATTCTTGCTCCTTTGTTTTTTTGTGCTTGGGGAAAGATCATGACTCGGATTAAGACCAGGCTTAGAAATACTGTTCAAAACAATTACAGAATATTGCGTATTTGGCTGAGATCGGATACCAGTACTGATTGCCACTAGAATATATTTTTCTTTGCTTAGCTAGTCGAGTTTGGGAAATACCCCATATGTCATAAATATGGATCGGATTGCTATGGATATTGATTGTTGCGATGGCTAGCTCAAGCGGTTGTCTGGAACTTGGGAGTATGCTGCGACTGCGTACCCTTGCCGAGCCGCAAAAGTTATAAATCGTCAGCAGCCGATTGACTTAGTACCTTCCTTGTGTTTAGTTTCAATAGCCCATCTTATAAATACCTACTTCCCTTATGCAGATTGTGTCTTATTGGATCGATACCCTACTTTCGTTGTTGTCGTCAATGTATGTCGAAACCAGAAAGAGATTATAAGCAAATAGCATGCCTATAGAACATAGTCCCCAACAGATGCAGGCGTTAAATATTACCGCTGAAAATCAGTGCGCTATATGCAGACAGGAAATAAACAACACACATCCATGCTTTTTATTAAATTGTAGACATGTTTTTCATAAACTTTGTTTAGAAGGTTGGTTGGAAGACCACAACCTATGTTATATTTGTAATCAAGTAATCAATCATCAAGAACTTAAAGTTGTTGTTGGAAACTGCTCCCCTCGGGCAAAGCAAAATGCACCCTCGGTCGGTCCAGGTGGTCCAAGAATAATGACTCGAAATTTGACGAAGGCGTTAAACCAAGCCGAAGCGTCACAGTCTGCCGATGTACAATAGCAACGCAATTCGGATGCCAGCGCTATGCAGTCGTCCGCACTGGATGCTAGCCATAGCACTAACCAAGCCGAAGCCCCACCTGACAGACAGACCGGTGGTAGAAGAAGAGGTAGATCAAATCGTACCGGAAATACCCGTCGAGATAACCAAGTAGATTATACCCGTATACAAGATATGATAGAACAAACAGTGACCCGAATTATGTCCTCTTTGAATATGAGCTCCGGCCCCAATCCCCGTCCTAGCCCTAGTCCTAGCAATGCACAAGGCGTATTAGCCGCAATACACGAAACTCCGTCGCCGATGGTATCCTCCATCTATACTCAGAAGACTGCCAACACCATGCAAAAGTGGAATCTCCAATTTGACGGGTCTGATGATGGCTTAGGAGTCGAAGAATTTATTTATAGGGTCAAATCTCTCACAGACGAAACACTAGATAGCGACTTTACTGGCATGTGCAAGCACATCCATGTATTGTTTGTAGGGAAAGCACGAGAGTGGTATTGGCGATATCACAAGCAAGTGGATCGCATCGTTTGGTCGGACATTTGTCTTCGCTTAGACAGCACTACAAAGACTACCGCTCAGACTTTATGAGTAGAAAGATGATCAGATCACGTAAACAAAAGCCCGGTGGATTCTTTTCAACCTTTTATGATACTGTTGCTTCTTTGGTGGATAAATATTCCGTCAAAGTTGACGAAGAAGAACTTCTCGAAATCCTGAAAAATAATTTATTGCCGGAAACCCGTCAAAAGCTTTTATATCAGCCTGTACATAGAGTTGGTCATTTACGTCGTTTGGTGAAAATGGGTGAAAACTTGACCCAAGAACTCAGTTGCCGCGCGGAGAGCTTCAATAAATCGAAGCCAGTTGCTAACCGTCGCCAAGTATATGCCCTTGACGAAGTTTGCTCCGACCTTGCGGAAGATAGACAAGCTGAAGTAGAGCTAGCCGCCCTTCACAGCCCGCAAGCGAAGCTTAAATGCTGGAACTGCGATGAGGTCGGTCATCTCTGGGAGAATTGTTTAGCTGATCGTCGTATTTTTTGCTATGGATGTGGCGCTCTTAATATTTATAAGCCACAATGCCAAACTAGCATTCGGAAACAATCGGAAAACCGTCGTTCGGGTGCAACCGCCTCCAGCCGGATGCCCCCGAAAGCCTAATCCAAGCCGCCTATAATGTAACCCAGAACACACCGCCACCGGACTCTGAGTCAAAACAGGTGGTCGTCCATCAGTCTCTCCCACTTCGCTTTCGTCCTTATGATGAACGGCTACATAACTATAAAGAAGTAAGGAACCGAATATTTAGCGAAATCAATCCCAGATTGAGTAAACGTAGTCTAAGACTTCGATTATTTTATGAAAATGTCAAAAAAACAAAAAAACTGCTCGTTTCAACGATCTTTAGTAACCCAAGCGATATGCGTAGCTATGCCGAAGTGTCCTTTCTGAAGTTCACCGAACAGGGTCTGTTAGACACAGGAGCAAATATTAGCTGCATTGGCTCGTCGCTCGCATCCGAAGACTTCACGGATTTTACCGAATTTAAGGCTCTAAAGGCACAATGCTAAAACCGCAGATGGGGAAAATCAACATATTGTAGGTGTCCTTGAGGTCATAATGACGTATAAGTCACAGAAAAAGCCCATGAAATTATACATTATCCCCTCTATCAAGCAGAAACTTATTTTAGGTCACGGCTTTTGGAGAACTTTTGGTCTTGCGCCAAATATCATTTATTCGCTAGAGCAAAATTCCGATCAGACAAAATCCTCCGAGGTTAATACATACCCGCTGAGCCAACCCCAGATTCAACAACTAGAAGTAGTGAAGCAGATGTTTCCCAGTGCCACTGTAGGTCTAGGTCGTACTAAATTGATACAACACCACATCGATGTAGGGCATACTAAACCTATCAAACAGCGATTTTACCCCGTGAGTCCGGCTGTGGAAAAACTCCTTTACCAGGAAATTGATCGCATGCTGGAGCTTGATGTGATTGAGCCATCGGAAAGCGCTTGGAGCTCCCCCATGCGGCTTGTTCTTAAACCCAACAAAGTTCGCCTTTGTCTGGATGCTCGTAAACTTAACGATGCTACAAAAATGGATGCTTACCCCTTACCCAGCATAGACGGTATTTTCTCAAGGTTGCCAAAAGCAAACATAATTTCGAAACTTGACTTAAAAGATGCATACTGGCAAATTGAACTAAGTTCCGAATCGAAGCCGTTAACCGCTTTTACGATCCCCGGCCGTCCACTTTATCAGTTTAAGGTTATGCCGTTTGGCCTTTGCAACGCGCCGTCCACCATGTGTCGCCTCATGGATAATATCATACCGCCTGATCTCCGACACTGTGTATTTGGGTATTTGGACGATCTCTGCAATGTGTCTGAAGATTTCTCTTCCCATCTCGCGGCCTTAGTTCGACTTGCTGAACAATTCCGGAGGGCCAACCTAACTCGCAATCTTACAAAAAGCCAGTTTTGTGTAACAAGTATTAATTACTTAGGCTATGTTATCGGTAGTGGAGGTATTTGTGCAGACCCTAATAAAGTGTCATGCATTTTGAATTGGCCACCGCCTAAAAATCTGAAACAGGTACGAGGATTCCTCGGAGTCTGTGGATGGTATCGCCGCTTTATTAACAACTTCGGCGACCTCACTTATCCCATTACAGAAGTGCTTTCTACAAAAAGGAAATTTACATGGACACTGGAAGCTCAACAGGCTATGGACCAGCTAAAAAAGATTTTACCTTCTGCTCCAGTGTTAACCAATCCAGATTTCAAGAAAAAGTTTTATTTGCATTGTGACGCTGGCGATTTGGCATCGGCGCCGTTCTAGTGCAATTATCTGAGGAGAACGAAGAAAAACCGATTGCGTTCATGTCGAAAAAATTGAGTCGTGCCCAACGCAACTATAGTGTCACGGAACGGGAGTGCTTGGCCGTAATACTAGCGATAGAAAAATTTCGATGCTACTTGGAGCTTCAAGAATTCGAGGTAGTGACCGATCATTCCAGTTTAATATGGCTAATGCGGCAGCAGAACGTTTCTGGCAGACTTGCTTGGTGGATTTTTCGATTACAGCAGTTCAAATTTTCAATATCGCATCGCAAAGGTAAAGAACACATTGTTCCTGACGCCTTGTCTCGTCTTGAAGAAAACGAAATTTCAGAGTTGGAGATGGGACCTGTTATTGATCTTAAATCGGATGCATTTGCTGACGATTCGTATGGCGCACTTAAAGAAAAGTTTAGACGAAAACAAGGGAAGTTCCCCGATGTTAAACTGCTTGACCAATTCTTGTATATTCGTACAGAACACGCAGTTGGAGACAATATACAAGAAAAAAACGCTTGGAAATTGTGGGTTCCCGAAAGGCTTAGGAGCGATGTCCTTAAACAAGCTCATGACAGTCGTACGTCTTCGCATGCAGGAATGCAAAATACCATTGAGAAGTTGCGTCGACATCTGTTTTGGCCTGGCTCAGCCAAAGCTGTGCGTGAATACATACGCAAGTGTGAAATCTGTAAAGAGAACAAAGCCCCAAACAGCACACTTCGTCCTCTAATGGGTGCTCACAAACCCACATGCCGACCCTTTCAAAGACTATACATTGACCTACTGGGACCTTATCCGCGCAGAAAAAATGGTCATATAGGGTTGCTGATAGTTCTTGACCATTTTAGCAAGTACCATTGGATACAGCCCTTGAAAAAGTTCAACTCCTATGCGATTCAAGAATTTCTCTTGAAAAATATATTTCACAGCTTTGGGGTACCAGAAACTGTTATCAGCGACAACGGTACGCAATTTAAAGCCAACGATTTCAACGCGTTCCTTGCCGAGCTAGGTATAAGTCACGCTTATACGGCGTTATACTCCCCGCAAAGCAATGCCGCCGAACGAGTGAATCGATCACTGTTAGCCGCCATGCGATCATACCTTACAGTATTTCGTGTTCGTTAAGATCTTCCCTACATCAGTCCCTAGGTTGTTCCCCATATCGTGCTTTATTCGGCCTAGACATGATTACGCATGGCTCTGATTACAAACTGCTTAAAGATCTATCCTTACTCGATGATCCTATTGTACCAATTTCGCGATCGGATAATCTGGCATTGCTGAGAAAAGACATACAAGCAAGTATACGCAGGGCACACGATCGCAATGAAAAACAATATAACTTGCGTTCGAAGCCAGTCTCCTTTAAAGAAGGTCAAGAAGTTTACTGCCGCAATTTCGCTCTTAGCAAGTTTACCCAAAACTTTAATGCTAAACTAGGACCTCTGTTTGTAAAATGTAGAATCCGTAAAAAGCTACTACCAACTGGAAGATTTGCAAGGAAAAGAAATAGGCACATATCATGCAAAGGATATTCGCAGCTAGTTCCACCTAATACTCCGTCTAATGGTGTCGTATTATTGGGTTTTGTAACAGCCGCCTGTAGGTCAATGGTAATCAGCCCTATCCTCGACCGTTTATCGCATCCGCTTTGCGACAAAAATGTGTCGCATGCGATCAAATTTATAAAAAGCTCGTACCGTAACGTCACTATTGCCACTTTGCTCTACCCTGAAGTCAACTGTGAGCTTAATTTAAGGGCGCACTAATGTCACACGCATTGCACATAGAAGCGCAACTAACTTTAACGCAAAACTTCCAAAACCTGAGCTTTGCTTTTTTGGGAAAATTCGGGTATATAAGGGCCCACGCAGCTACAGTTAGCCTCTTGCGGTTTTGGACATAATCTCACAAATAGATTTGTGAGCAAGTATTTTTTCCATTCTGTTCTAAGCTAGAATTGCTGCAACAAGGCTGTTAGTTATTATTCAATAGCATTTCATAGAAGGTATGTATTTCTATTAACATTTCGAAAGATGTTTTTTTAAGAAAATGGTTACTAACAGGGAGTCGGCTAAGTCCAAGCCCCATACCTATCACCACGGTACATGGTCGGCCAAAGTACAGCCGCCTCTAACATTACGCACCGATTTGGTGTTGGTGTGGAAAGGGATTGTAAAGTACTTTTTTGGATTCGCTGCCTGCATCTGGCGTCGGTTTGGAGTGGATCTCCAGTTGACAAAGATCACGCTACTCGATTACTTGCCTGCCTAGGTATACATACATATAAGTATGTGCATACGTATGGGCCCACGGAGAGTGCCGAATTCGATAGAATAGCAGCTTAATTTTTCCAAAAAAAAAAAACCCAACTACCTAAAGTCTGCAGAAAGAAAAGAAAAAGTGAAGTGTTGTTGTTGTTTCTGTTGCAACGATTACCAAAAAAAAAAAAAAATTTCAGTAAAAAAAACAAAAAATAAATAAATGGATATAAAAAAAATAGACGAAAAAGTCCTATTGTATAAAAAGTAATAAGCAAAACAATACGTAGTAGTGATTAGTTATAAAAAAAAACAAGAATTTAAAGGCGAAAAAGAAAAATTTGGAATCTTTGACAAACCATAAAAAACATCTTCCTGAATTAGAATCCAACCATACCAACGCTGGAAGGCTTTTCATTGGTGGAGCTGGACTGCCATATGTAAGTCATCTTTTATGTTTTATTATTTCTTGTTTCTCTTTTTCGCCATAAGCACAGCCAGATCGACGTAATAAGTATGTAGCAGCATATGTTCTCCCTGGGTATATACCTCGGCGCTAGCCTATGCAGTAGATTTGTAAGCGCATTCCTTATACATATATGTACATACTTATGTCTACCTGGTGCCCGCTTACGCATTAAAACCTACAGTTCAAGGCTCGACATAAAAACATAACAAAACTTAGGACCCACAAAACCCGTTTTGGAGTTGAGAAAACCAAAAGAAAAAAAAAACGAAAACCTAACATTTAACAACAACAACCTTACTTTTTATATGCATTTGATCTTCTTTGGCGATCAGCTGAGCAGATGTAAAACTTTCGTTCCTGATTATATATGTATACACCATTTCAACGAACACTAGCGATAGTGACTTATGTCTTTTTTTTGTGACTGATCCCTAACTAGAGATAGGTGTTTAAGTTGAAAAGTAAAGGGAATGCTAAAAACAGCAACCTGGTAGGAAAAAGTTAAGGAAAGAAAAAGAAAATAGAATAATAAATTTCTAATACATTGGATAAAGAATTTTCGAGAGTACGGCAGTAGTAGTGTTTAAGCCTATTGTAATTATTAATTATTATTTTTTTCTATAAAAGCTTGTGTGGCTATGGAGTTTCTATTACTATAAATTTTAATAAAACATGAATTTGTAACGTGATAAAATGACGTGCTAATTTTTTTTTGTATGTTCCTGGGCGACATGATAACGTAGGAAGGTAGGTGCAATTGTTATAAGGGATCTTCATCCAACATCCATATCGAAGATCATGGAAGGGAAGGGTACAGAATGCGAGAGTCGACTAACAACCTAGACCTCGCATGACTCTAAGCACTTCCGCGTGATGGAGGATTCAACGCTTTTTTTTTTTAATTTTACGTTCGTCTCCTAAACTTTTGTTTTTTGTTTTTATTGAGTTCGTGGAGTTTGGCTCCGCATTAGTTTCAGATAGGAATCCTTTAAAATTAAGTTTATGTGTTTCCGGTTGAAGCATGGAAAAAAACCCACCCCATGTCGCCAGAGCTAAGGCACGAGAGGATTCCGCCCGCCGTGGTCCTTCAACTGAGTACCGGTGAGGATGAGAGGTCGAGACCTGACTAACCTCTGCAAAGCATATCCGTGTTTTTAGTACCACCCACACCCCACCGTAATTCTTTACAGCGCATGGTTATAAAACCAAATAAAATTCGACTCTGTCTAGATGCTCGAAAGATAAAAGAAGTGACTAAAAAGGATGCATATCCACTTCCTTCAATAGAGGGTATTATTGCAAGGTTGCCGGGAGCGTATATCCTAACCAAAATTGATTTAAAGGATGCCTTTTGGCAGATTTCCCTGTCGGGGAAATCCGAAGAAATTACAGCATTTACTGTGCCTGGTCGTCCACTGTACCAATTTGTAGTAATACCGTTTGGCTTATGTAATGTTGCACAAGCGATGTGTCGGTTAATGGACTACATCATTCCAGCAGATCTGCAAACTCGCGTATTCGGATATTTGGAACGATTTATGTATTGTATCGGATAACTTCGAAACACATCTTTCTATTCTAGTTAGAATCGCGGAACAATTTCGAAAAGCCAATTTGACAATAAACATCAAAAAACGTAAATTTTGTGTTAGAAGAGTAAAGTACTTAGGTTATGTCATCGGGCATTGAGGTATCGTGACGGACCCAGAGAAAATCGAATTTATTAAGAACTGGCCTACTCCGAAAAACCTAAACCAAGTTAGGGGATTTTTAGGTTTAGCAGGTTGGTGTAGGCGATTTATCGAAAACTATTCGGATATAAGTTTCCCTATAACTGAAGTTTTGTCTACGAAAGGTAAATTTTAATGGACGAAAGCAACTCAATTAGCCTTTGAGGAAATAAAAGAACGTTTGAGAAGTTTTTTTTTACATTGTGAGGCCAGCGATTATGGAATAGGTGCTGTGTTATTCCAACTAGATGCTGAAGGACTTGAACGCCCAATAGCTTTTACGTACGTTTATAGAACGTTTTGGGTGCTAAACGCATAATTTTGAAATAATTACAGACCACTCTAAGCTGGTATGGCTTATGCGACAACCTAATTTAAGTGGCCGGTTAGCGAGATGGGCTCTTAAGCCACATTGGATTATTAATGGTACTGGATCACAGTCTAAATTCCATTTGCTTTGCCCTCTAAAAAAAATTCACCTTCTCAGCTATCAGCGAATTTTTACCAAAACATATATTTCACATACATATATGGAGTACCAGAAGACCTTGTCAGTGACAACGGTTCACAGTTTAAATCTAATGATTTTAACGCATTTCTCACACAGCATGGCGTCAAACTTATTTATACTGCGCTATATTCACCTCAAGCAAACGCTTCAGAAGGCGTGAGTCATAACATTAATTGCTGCAATTAGAGCTCATTTAAAGGATGACCACAAGGAATGGGATGTAAATTTAACACTTATCATGCGTTATACGGATTTGATATGATCACTCATGGGTCATCATATGATTTGTTACGTAAAATGCAAGAGCTGGATGAGCCATGTATACGATTACACCGTAACCAAAATTTTTTAAAAAACACGGAAAAATCAGTATATTTACAAAACTAGGAGCCAAATACAGTATAACTGCGTTTATAGTTTTTCTCTCTGACGTCAGGATTTTTTTTTAAAGGACTTTAAAATTTCCTGGATTTGATTGAATAAAAAAGTTATTTAAAAGTTTTGGTTCATTGTAGAGTAACAATATGGGTATCAGTTAAAAGGAAAAATTCTGTAGAATTAAAAATTAATAATTTTTTGTTGCACCAGGACAAACAAATGTTGAAAATGTCCTTATAAAACTTTATCCTTGAATAGCCTTGGAAATTTCCAATATATATTTTTGAAAAAAATATATGTCCATGACTAATATGTAAACTACCACATCCCCGATTTCGTCCTTCTTACTTTATTAGTTTTAGATAAACAAATTTTACACTTCTCTATAAGATATTGAAAGTTACAATATACATAAATGAAGATACTAGAATCATTGCACTGTACAGTACTCCGCTGGGTATTGGACCAAACCAATTTTTTTTAAGAGATTGATTCATAGGTAAAAAAGTAATTTCTCTGTTTTTCGAAGTTAGCCTCCGAAATCGAGATATGGGCCTTCGAAGATCGAAATAGAATATTTGGTAAACAATTATTTTTTATTATTATACGTAAATAACTAAAAAACTAAAAATACAGTCGTAGACTGCCTTTTGCTCTTATTTAAATGGTTTATAACATTCCTTCGTCGGCCGCTGTGGTGTAGTGGTAAGCAGTGCGCGCTTCCACTCCACAGCACATGGGTTCAAGCCCTGGTTAAAGCAACATCGCAAAAAAAATATAGAAAAAAGGTTTTTTTCTTAACAGCGGTCGTCCCTCGTCAGGCAATGGCAAACCTCCGAGTGTATTTCTGCCATGAAAAACAGCTCCTCATAAAAATACAATCGCCGCACAGTGTATCATTTCCATATTCTAGAAAAGATTAATTCCATTATTTTATGTCGCCAAATTTGAAAACAACGTCAAGAATGTTTTTATAAATTCCTGATAAAGATGAAACAATAACAACTAAAAAATTTTAATTAAAGTGTATGGCGGGACCGGGTTTGATTTGGAAAATTACCGAGCGCGATAATATTTAAACCTGAATATTTGAAACTGAATCTCAATGTTTATTTTGTCGGTGTTATGTGATTTATGGAACAATTACTAAAATACCATTTTGGTCTTATTTGCTTGGGTATGTTCTTTTAATAAATATACATTTTTTGGATTTTAGTAAACTAGGACTGAGTATTTCATGTTAAATAAAAACGATGTTAACTTAAATTTATTTTTAGCAATTTATTAATTTCATTAGACCCGCAAACTCGTTATCCGCCACTATTCGATAAAGTTTGTATCTCCGTTTATTTGTCACTCCTCTTAGATTTTAAACGACACTATTTTAGCTGCTGGAAAGTGCAGCTTTTGATGAAATTTTCTTTTTTCTNGTCACTCCTCTTAAATTTTAAACGACACTATTTTAGCTGCTGGAAAGTGCAGCTTTTGATGAAATTTTCTTTTTTCTGGCCTACTGGGAATTTCATTTTCTTCGAGTAATTCATTTGCATTTTATCTCGACCGAGACAAATTCTTATATTTTCGCTTTGAATAGATAAAGCCTGATTCATTACCTTTCCTATGGTATCCCATTTGTAGTTAGTTAAATATTTCAGTTTTGCATTTTTAAAAATTGCAGTTATATAGTAAGGTCGGACAGTAACTATAAATTACCAGTTTTTTGTAAAAAGCTTCGCCTATCTTATAACATACCTTGTGCAAAATTTCATTAATCTATCTTCAATAGATTTCGAATTACAGAATTAAAAGCAGCTAGATGCGCCGTTCGGAGTCGGCGTAAAACTGTAGGTCCCTCTGCTTTCTGTGACAACATCAAGGCGCACGCCACATATCAGAGGAGAAGCTCTGCCAAACACAAACATATGTGTAAGCGCCAATCTATTATTATTATTATTATTATTATTTTTTTATTTTTTTTCGTACGAGAGGGAAATGCTTTATGCACTGGTCGGGGGCGCTAGTCTCTATACTACCTTCCCCGAGTGTGGGACTCCTACAGAAGCGTGTTGGGCCACCCACTAAAACCCAAACTCCCACCGCCCGCGCAAGAATCCCGCATCTGGCACCGCAATTCTGCATGTCTTCAGATGCAGGAGAGCGCTGTTGGAGCCTTGGGGCTGCTCTTTTGTAGGGGCGTTTCATTCGGGTGTCCCCAGTAGGCAACCGTCCTCTCGTTTGCATCGGAGTACGAATTTCACGTATCTCGCAACTGCTTCCCACTTTCCTGCGCTGGAGATCATTACCCCAACTATGTTGTTCGGAGTTATGTCTCCGTGTCTTTCTTCCAACATTCTGCGCGAAATCAAGAAGTGTTGGCAGGTGAAGAATGTGTGGTACACGTTATCTTCGACGTTTCCACAGTAGTGACAGAACGGTGAGTCTACCCTTCCCATTCTATGAAGATATACTCGGAAGTAACCATGACCGGTGAGGAATTGCGTCAGGTAGAAATCGACTTCCCCGTGTGGTCTGTTCAGCCATGTTTGAAGGTCGGCTATAAGGAGTGCGTCCATCGACCTTTTGTGCTCGCGTTCCAGTTTTGTTGCCACTGCTGGATCAGTTGCTCGCGCGCCCTGCCGCGACAGCTGTTCGCCCTATCTCGGCACTGAGATTGTAAATCTCTTTTCGCTCGTAAGCAAGTAGCTCAATTGGCATGACGCCAGAAATAACTAGAACCGCGTCCGCGGACACTGTACGGTATGCAGAAGCAATGCGTAGTGCCCCTCTGCGCTGTACCGAAGACATTTGAACCCGGTATTTTTTGACTTTCAATGCGTCAGCCCATATTTCTGCCCCGTACAGGAGCACCGATTAGACCGCTGTCATCAGAAGCTTCCTTCGGCATGGCTTCGGCCGCCCACGTTCGCCATCAGCCGGCTTAGAGCCGCCGTGCTCTGCGCAGCTTTTTCACATACTCCATGGATGTGTTCCCAGAATGTGAGTTTGCTGTCAAGCTTCACCCCTAGGTATTTTGTAGACCTAAAAGTCGTCACGAGTTGAGGTCCGACCATTATATTTATAATTGTTGGGAGCCGTTTCCTGGTGAGGAGCACGATCTCCGTTTTGGCTGTAGCCAATTGCAGACCGTGATCGCTCATCC
>NW_016157378.1:329221-331715 GCF_001687245.7 Rhagoletis zephyria
ATTATTATTATTATTATTATTATTATTATTATTATTATTATTATTATTATTATAACATTTCTTTTGCAAACTTAGGCACTCGGCACATTACACGCCTAATCAAAGTAGAGTAATCGTTTCATCATACAGAAATGAATGAATGACGACTCGACTTCTGTACACTTGCACGCCGTGCATAAGTTACCAGCTAATAAGCACTTTCTACACATAACACATTTTCTGGTCGTTCTTTCGCAACTACGCACTTCCGCAAATATTTCTGCTCCGAAATATTGCATCAACGCTTGTGGTTTAATACAATTTGTACGAATTTTAGCACGAAATCATTCATTTTCAATTATTTTCTATAAAATTGACAAATAAATTTTTTTTCTAACACAAAAAAGTAAACAAATGATGATTTCAAAACTGCAAGCGCCTTACAATGTTGGTTTATGAAGGTTTTATGATTAGGCGAAAACAAAATTTTGAATCGTAATGTACAGAGCTTCATTGAAATACATACATGTGTTCGGCATAAAAGCTTTGTACTTTAGTATGCCGAAACGATTACACTACTATGATTAGGAGCTTAATGTGCGGAGTGCCTTATATTACAGGTGCTGTAAGGGGGTAAAGGTCGAGTCTTCGAAAAATTAAAAACCTTATATTTCAAACAATTTTGAACTGATTTTTAAAAAGTTGGTATCGTTGAAAACGTGATTAAACCCCCTTCTTCTCTTCTGATATGCATATTTGTATACTTTGTATGAAAAAATTTGAGAAAAAACATTTAAAAGGAAAAAATACCTTTATTTTATAAAAAAATATATTTTAGATAAACAAATTACCATTTTTAAAAAATTGATATCGTTGCTAACGCAATCAAATCCTTTTTCTTCTGATATGCGTATTTGTATACTTCGTATATAAAAAATTTAGAAAAAACACTTAAAAGGAAAAAATACCTTTTTTTATAACTAAAAGAAAAAAAATGTACCAAAGAAATTACTAACCGATTTTTAAGAGTTTGGTATTGTTGTAAATGCGATTGAACTCCCTTTTTTCTGGTGTGCATATCTGTATACTTTGTGTATAATAATTTGAGAAAAACACTTGAAGGCAAAAAGTATCTTTTCTTATAAAGAAAAATATTTTTAACAAAAAATTACTAACCGATTTTTAAAAAATTGGTATCGTTGTAAAGGCTACCAGAAAGCTTATACTTTCTTAAACCCAAAAATTTCGTTTTATATACACAAAAAAAAATAATTAAAAACATTTTTTCCCTCTATATAAAGCAGGGGGCAGGAGCCCTTAGATGAAAGGCTGACTACGCCTTTGTATACAAAAAAAAAAATAAAGTATTTATTTATTTATTTATTTAGAAATCAATAAACAATCGTTCTTACTGACTACTTACTGCTAAGGAACTAACCATTTATAAAAGACTAAAGTAATCTATAAAACACAATTTAATTGAGCAGAAAAGCGCAGTTCAGATAGTGAAAAATGAAAGTCAATAGAGTTCGAGACCTCATTGAGTTCACGAAGAGAACGGGCTATAGCAGCATTACACGCATAGTTAGTTCTGAATCTGTCTAGATGGAATGGAAATTTACTACGTAAAGGCCTGGAAGGGACAGAAAAGTTAATCCTTTCCAAAAGAGAAGAACAGTCAGTTTCTAAAAATAGATCTTCTAGTTTCTAGCGGTTTAAGATTAATTAGAAGCAATCGGGACTTATAGGTCGGGACGGGATCAGAGAAATTCAGGGAAGAGAGAGCAAACTTTAGAAAAATTTTTTGTACATGCTCAATTCTGTCGATGGAAAATTGGTGGTAAGGTCTCCAAATAAACGCAGTGTATTCCAAAATAGAACAGACAAAGGCAGTAAATAGCAACTTACGGGTATACGGGTCCGTAAAGTTTGAGCTACTTCTTCTTATGAAGCCAAGAACGGAGTACGCTTTAGATAGTATAAAGTCTATATGACTTAAAAATGTAAAACGCGCATCAAAAACAACACCTAGATCCTTGATTTCTTCAACTGGTTGAAGTATATTATCCGCAGGTCTATAACATGTAGGAAAAATGTTAGGTGTTTTCGAATAGGTGAGCTTGAAGCATTTGTTAATGTTAAGCGATAGACTGGAGACACTGCACCAACTAACTAATTTATCAACATCGGCCTGAAGTTTGTGTAAATCTTCGGAGTTAGAAATAACAGAATATATTTTTAAATCATCAGCGTATAGAAGGAAGTTAGCAAAAGAAAAACAGCTACTAATATCGTTAATAAATAAAACGAAAAGCAAGGGACCTAGTATACTCCCTTGCGGTACCCCAGAGGACGCAATAAAAGGTGCAGAGGTGTCACCATTAACAGAAACTACACAATGTCTATTACTTAAGTAAGAACGCAGCCAGCTTAAAAAAACTGAATGGAAGCCTAGATATTCCAGATTATTTAATAAAAATGTATGCGATACTTTATCGAACGCTTTCGAAAAATC
>NW_016157378.1:331739-331991 GCF_001687245.7 Rhagoletis zephyria
GCGGTACCCCAGAGGACGCAATAAAAGGTGCAGAGGTGTCACCATTAACAGAAACTACACAATGTCTATTACTTAAGTAAGAACGCAGCCAGCTTAAAAAAACTGAATGGAAGCCTAGATATTCCAGATTATTTAATAAAAATGTATGCGATACTTTATCGAACGCTTTCGAAAAATCGGTATAGATGCAATCGACTTGATAACCTGCTGAGAACGCTGCAATACAGTATTCAGTAAAAACAGCTAAATTGG
>NW_016157379.1:0-2952 GCF_001687245.7 Rhagoletis zephyria
TGTATTGAAAATTGAAAGGGGAAAATTGAATGTGTAACGTCCCGGTTAGGTGTACTGCCTGCTTACTCCCTTAGCTACAACAGCGCATATTAAACAAGATAGTAGCTGTTGCCCTCTTTATGGCCGACTAAAATGTCAATGTGCGGCCGCCGTAATGTAGTGGTTAGCAGTGTGCGCTTCCTCTCCGCAGGTCCTGGATTCAAGCCCTGGGCAAAAACATTACACAAAAAATATAGGGAAAAGGTTTTTTTCTTAACAGCGGTCGCCCCTCGGCAAGTAATGGCTTCTTATGCAAATACAATCGCCGTTCGGAGTCGGCGTACAACTGTAGGTCTCTTTGTGCGATAACATCAAGGCGCGCGCCACAAATCGGAGGAGAAACTCGATCAAACACTAACATATGTGTAAGCGTCGATCTATTATTATTATTATGAGAAAACTGATTAATTTACATATTTGTGTATGTATGATACTGCAAAACGTTCTATGTCACTTATTACCTCTGGTGTTTAATTGATCTTTTATCTGTATCTGATCGCTCATCTTCATCAGCCAAAGGTAGACAGTTTTGTCTTTCGTTTATTAGGGTGTAACGATTTGCAGATGCATTCCGGTGCAAGTAAGACACCATATAAGTGTCAAGGGTACTAATAGACATAGGCCGTTTTTCAGTATCACCGACGATATATATCGAAATCAAAATTTGTTCTTCAATTTTTTGCTTTCCGAATGTAAATATTAAATCAAATAAAGAGCAGTTTCCCAAAGTTTAGTTAACAAGATTAGCCTGCATTGTGGAGATCATATTATCACTCTACAATACCGTAGAAAATATTGATATTAGATCCATTTCTTATATTTTCTGACTAAAATCTGAAAAGTGGCAAAATGCGCTCACTAAAAGAGAATAACTGGAAAAAGTAAAGTAACGCAAAAAAAACAAATTTTTAGTCCAAAGAATTGCAATAAAAAAACTAACGTCAAATAAGAATAGAAATGTATGCACGAAACACATTCACACAAACAAAAGCGCAATAAACACTTACTATATCATAAATTTTTTGCCTCATTCCAGTTTCCATTCGGTTTTTTTAGTTTTTAGATTTTTCTCACTTTTCGTGTATTCTTTAATTTTCGTTAATTTAAATTCAGTTGAGTTTGACACTTTTCAAGATTTTGCCAGCAAAAATTCTTCTGACTACTTCTGACTATTTCTGGGAGATAAGGAACGCAACTATTATTACTCGTTCAGGTTCTGTGGAAATTATATACAGGCATGATTGTGTACATATATATGTATGTTCGCAGCCTTTGAAAACGCTTACAATATCAAGTACAGATATTACAAGAAGAAATAAGCACAAACTTGCGTACATGCATATATGTACGTAAATACTATATCCATATTCATCTGCATACATACATATATGTACTTGGATATGTACTTTCATATGTATATACATATAAGCAAATCTTCTCACGCTAACGATGTTGAGTGGATAAGTGGATATAAGAGAAATACTCATACGCCACCGAAATCCGACACAAGAACATCATCAACTTTAATGAAGGTAATAGTCATTGTATTAAAGTCGATGGCCGATGGACCAAACAACACTGCATACTGATACGAAACACTCATGAATTTCCACACTCATACACAAAAGATGCACACATTTCAGTTATAAAGGGTGATTTATATGCACGTAAAGTTCAAATAAAAAAGAGGGACTACGACTAAATTAAATTAAATTAATTTAAATTAAACTTAAAAGAGAATGAGGTGGGAGAAAATAAAATATAATAAAATAAAACAAAGAAAAATAAGAAAATTATAGATGAACTAAAAGCTGAAGCGGCTATTTATTTAAGCAAGCTTTGATTAGAACCAAATATGTTTTTGGATCACCCTGTTTATGCATGTTCATTGGTATATAATGAAAGTATCTTATTGTGGACTCCCAAACATCCTCAAATGCCGATATATGTGGGTATTGTAATTCCCAAAAATTAGGCACAAGAAAACAGATGTAAAACTAAGATGGTAGCTTCTTAACCGACTTCACAAAAAGGAGACGTTTATCAATTCGTCGGAATATTTTTTTTCACGTATGTTACCGCATAACTTTGGACCACGTCAACCAATAATTGTTTTTTTTTTAAGGAAAGGTGTTACCTCACAGGTGGTCACATACTAATTTGGATTAAATCTGATTATTGGATCATGAAAAAAATAGCGATAATCTTAAATTTTTATATGAGAATTGAAGTCGGTTTTTTCTCTTAAAAATTACTTGTTTACACCCACCTGTTCTAATGTATACAAGAACATAAATATGAAAGGTTAACTACGTTTTAACGATCGAGGCGACCGATAACTCATGGAATTATCCCTAAATTCATTAATGATCATTACTATACCAAATACTCATATCACTGGTCTACAAGGGTTTTGCGAATAAGACGGGACCTGGTGTTTCCGAACGGATTTTTCGTGCTGAACACGAATCTGGGGTCCAAAACTTCCCATCACGTCACGTTTTCGAGAAAAAAGGGGTTGAAACCCCTAAAAACAGCGTTTTTGGACATTTTCGAAAAATTGTAGAGCCGAACCCTAACGTGCTACAAACTTTGCATATGTCAGAAATTAAAGGTAAAATTGTGCCCTTTCGAATGAGCCTTATGCCAAGTTGATCGCATGTGCCCTTGGAGCAGGGGGTGTATTTGTGTCTAGGGGTGCAGGAAAAAACAGCGTTTTTGGCCATTTTTGAAAAATTGTAGAGCTGAACCCTGACGTGCTACAAACTTTGTATATGTCAGAAATTAAAGGCTAAATCGTGCCCTTTCGAATGAGCCCTATGCCGAATTAATCGCATGCACCCTTAGATCAGGGGGTGTATTTGTGTCTAGGAGTCCAGGGAAAATTGATCGCTTGATTGATTGATTGATTGA
>NW_016157379.1:3179-89920 GCF_001687245.7 Rhagoletis zephyria
GACATTTAACTAAAATCATGCTACCAGATTCACTAGCAGCAACGTTTTTTTTTTCTTGAAAAAGGAAGAAAAAAACGTTTCAAGCTCGTCGAAAGGTTCGAAAAAAAGTTTTTGCTAATGCAGTTTGATGACAAATTTCTGACGCAAAATATTTTTAAAACTCTAAACGAGGTACCGTTATCCGTGGAAGAGAGAGGAGGTTGAGTTAAAATGATGCCCTGCAACTTGTAACTTTTTGGATTCTCGGAATTTTCTGATAAATATGTGGCGCTGGTAAAAAATATATACGCATGCACATGAGATGAAAAGTACTGCAGTTTAATTTTCTAAAATTTTTATTTATAGAAAAATGCATAGTAAACGACAATTCGAGGACGGTTCGGTTATTTGTGAAGTGATTTTGGGTTATCGTGCCCAAACGTGTGACCCGAATCAACAAATTTTAACATATGCGGCTAGTCAAAGGATTAAGCTTTAACCTAAAACAAAGATTTCGGTTTGAAATATGAATTTTTTTATAAATTTGGAGGTGGATTTTACCCAAAAATACTGTGGATTGTGAAAATGCTAATTTTATTCTATTTCGAAATAGGCCCCGAGTCCCTGTAGAAAGGCACGGAGGCGAAGGATGACTTTTATGCAAGTTTATACTGCGCTATTTCTAATGAATGGAGTTTTAGGTGCCCCACTTCTTCCCCCTCCGCTCCCTCCAAAATATAATTGCACAAATAACCGAACATTTCCCATGCACAACATTAAATCCTCTGATGTATTGTTTGATTCCTGTCAATGTGGCAAGGCAGCTCATAATTTTGTACAATTTATGAAACTTCAAAAACTTATTTTTTGTCAAAAATTTTGAAATGAAACTACCTTCTTTTTGTATCATGGGTCAAATGTATACATTTCTATATATATATTTCCAGTTTCAGACGTGGCTTTTTCAGTAAGACTTCGGTTTGGGAGGGTTTTTTTACGGACGCAGTGGCACCGCGCTACCCCCAAATGGCCTTCTGAAATCAGGTTTACCTCATTGTGAAAGGTATTTTTTCTTCTTTGCAGCAAAAGTCAAAGAATAATCTGTCGCATGCCTTTTCATAAAACGATAAGAGTACCAAGTACAGAATATCGATAATTTTTATAAGTTCAACGAGCTATCGATACTTTTTAACAAGTGATGAGTAAGTATCGCAAACTAAAAGGTACCGACGCGCTAAAAACTTTTTTAAGTAAAAAACAATTTTCTTTGATTACATAAAAAACTTCATTCTTTCATGTAAATGAACAGAACGCTTATTTATATCAATACTCTCATCACTAAAAAAAAACACAAAAAAGCGACAAAAATGGCTGTAAAATGTTTAGTTTAGTACATATACGCACTCATGGTAAAAATATAGGAATATTAGAATTTTTGACGTTTTCAAGCATTTTAAAAGTTACTCACAAGCTCGCACAAAAAATCTCATTTCCAATCTCAAACAACAAAAATTTTGAACAATTTCATTTTCTGTTTTATATGATTTTAAAATGTTGTCAAACTTCAAAAAAATCATGGCCGACGAATTGAGGGCACGGTTCTACCTTACTATGTCTTATCATGTATTCACTTAGGAAAAATTAATTCATATTTTGTTCTGGTAAGGTACTGTTAATCGGTACAGCTGTGAAATTTTTACACAACATAGAAGAAGGGGTAGCGGTCATTTCGAGCTTTGGCTCTGTTAAAAATTCTTAAATAATTTGAAATCGAATCTCTTGCCTCACCTTCGTTAATGCATATGGTAAGAAGGTGGAATTTGGCTCGATACCTTCCTCGTTCTCCAGCATAACGGAACCTTCTTTATCGAATGTATTCCACCATCGTCGTAAGTTCGAAATCTAGCCCATTACAATTACAACAACATCTTTTTGACAGCCAGGCGGCCATTAAATCAATGAACGCGGCAATGCTGGAAGATGGAAGGTTGCGCTTCTGAACGATAGAGATATAGAAGGAAATTGCAGGGATCAGGAAAGGCACCATACATAAATGTGATACCCATGGCAACCTGCAAATAACAACTTAGAAATAACATGATTCAGGAGACCAATAGTTCATGGCTAGAGGAGGGCACGTGCACAACAACCAGGTTACAATGGCCACAAATAGATAAGAAAATAAGGAATGAGTTGCTCAGCCTCTCAAGAGAGGATATTGCGATAGTCACGGCTTGTGTAACCGGTCATTGGCTATATGGCAGACCAGGAATATTCTACCACGAATATGGCAGAAGTTGCAGAGATGAGGAAGAGGAAGAACCCGTAGAGCACTCATTCTGCAGTTGCCCAGCTTTGGCCAAGAGCACTTCATTAGGTCTCTTATGAAATTATCAAGCGTAGGAATAAAGCCATTCCTACACTTTATAAGAGCTTCAAAATGGTTCTATAAGGGTAGTCACTGAGATTTCCGTGTTTTGCAGTGGTACCACAATGGGCCTTCAAGGTCTAAGCGAGTCGGTTATTTGCACCGACTGTCACACCAATCTTACATAACCTTAACTATTATTTAGCGTACATTTTTCCTTTCTTTTGAAGCTGAATTAAAAAATCGAGCACGGAATCATCGCCTTAAAGAACAAAGTAAAGGCTCCCAGAAAGCTTTTTTGTTCGTCGACTAGGTTAGGCCAAAAATGCATAATAAAAATTAATTTGTACTCGAGAGGTAACTAAACTGGCAAAAGTTTAAGAAATTATAAAAGTGGTAGAAGAAAATAGCTTCATATGTGTACGTAAAAGTACATATTTATATTCGTATGCACATATTTATGCATAAATGCGTAACCATACTTATATAGAGTCAACGGCGGTAAAGTTAAGAATTCAATTGAAAGTCAATCGAGAACAACAACATTAAACTTTTAAAACTAATAAATAGTTATAGCCCAAAAAAATCGCACAAAATATATGAACAACGCAATAGAGTCTAGATACCCCAATATTTACTTTAGTAATAGCAATTTTGGAAAAATATATATACATACATACACACATAAATTTTACGGCCTAGTGCAAATAAAACATTAATGCGACTAAGAAAACACCGGAAGTCGATAGAAAGCCAAACAAAGAAAGCACACATACTCGTACCAGTTGAGTAGTGAATAAAAAAGAACAAATACATACATAACTTAACTTATGCCTCTGAAAAAGGAGATGTGCTCTGCTGCGGAAGAAGGCAAACGCTGCCGAAAGATGTGCCCTCCCCCGCACTAAACAGTAATATGACGCCATGATGCTTATCACAGCCCAACGCCAAAGTGAGTGAGCAATTTTCTCTCGAGCCCCAATCTACGCCGGCAAAACGGAAGAATAGTAACGCTCCGTTATGGGCTGATGCTTCTATTCAGAGTTGTAAATAATAAATAATAAAAAATGTTTAAAAGGCGGATAGTCGGCATGTCTGGAGCGCACTCTTATCGATTTCCAAACAAACTATGGATGATTGAATAAATACATAAATTTGGGGAAAGCTGGTAATGTGACTAGTCAATTGGACATTGAAGATATCCATTACGCTGCCGAAATACTCTTCCTTTAGATGTTTCGTTGTACAAACGTATTTAAAAGCATAAGTATATATTTCATTTTTAAAGCGATTAGTTGAGTCTATTTAACCCTAGAATACTAACCTTACACATTTACATTTCTACTGTAGCTGCTGCTACAACAAGCGGCCACAAGTTTCAAGTAAACTAAGCTTTGTTATTTCTGTAGCAGATTCTTCCACGTTTATGTCACTCTCGTATAGCGTTTTTGCATACCATGAGAGTAAATTTTACTCATGATTATTATGTATAGCAGGGTTTGATCGTTTTTCCTTTCGTCCAGCATTCTAAACTCTCCGCACTCGAATATTTCGGCCCTTTCTTTTTATTACGGCCAATACATCTCGCTGCTCTCTTTTACAATCCCACAAAGCTCTTGTTGCGCCTGAAAGCAGCGAGGACCTGTATGTGGCAAACTTTTTCTCTGCAGCGGCATGACATTCCTTATCGTACTAGTTCTTCTACGTCGGCGGCACGTAATAAGCGGAATAATATGGCTCTACTACTCCTATACAGGGTGTCCTAGACCACTCGTAGTATTCCGGTTTTGGCCGTAAGTGTGTTAAACTCACCGGAAGTTCATTTTTTAATTACACATGTATCTTTCCACTACAGATTCGGATTCTCTGCACCAAAATATAAACCTTTTGCTTGAAACTTTTTTCTCGGAAGTGCCTCTCCCAACGTCTAAATGACCTTCGAACTTTAACTCGTCGTGAACTTTTGTTGAAAAATGTTGAAAAAGGCATTTCTGAGAAAAAAGATTCAAACAAAAACTGCGTATCCGAATCTGTAGTAAAAACCTAAATGTGTAATTTAAAAAATATACTTCGGGCCAGTTTAACCCACTTCCAGTCCGAACCGGAAAAGGTTCCAAACAAAAGGTATGTATTTTTATGCGCAGGATCCGAATCTGTGTTAAAAATATGTAATCGCATTTTCAAAAAATGGACTTCCGGTCAGTATTAACCATTTCCGGTCGAAACCGGAAGATAGAGCGTGCTCAAGTTGGTAATTCATATATTTTCGTTTTACAATAAAAATATTTTCAGTCATTTAAGAAGTCCTAGACGAGTTAAAGTTCGAAGGTCATTTAGAGGTTGAAAAAGGCACTTCGGAGAAAAAAGTTTCAAACAAAATTTACGTATTTGTATCCTTATAATCCGAATCTGTACAAAAACTATGCATATCATATATGCGTATGATTAGTAGTAAATTTTATTCCTCGAATCATTTTGTACTCTGCACACTCATGAATATATATTTATGCTAGAATATGATGTAAATTATTTACCATTATGGTGTATGATTTGAGCCAATTATGGGTACGTATTTTCCACGAAGTTTTTTTACGGAGTTTATTTTATGTTCTAGAAACAAGAAAACTTGTATACCACTGGCATAATATATTTAAATACCGATAATCAGTAAAAAAAATTTACTGTAGGTGTAAATAATACACGAAAAAGCGGTATAACCTTTACACTGAATTGAAATAAACTGTTCAAAAACTGCGCTTAGAAATGGCATATTTTTTATATTGAAAATGTATATCACGCCGATGTAAAAAAATACACAAAATATTTTGGTGCATTTTTGACTTTTGTGCTACTTGAGAATGCATATGCAGTGACTCAAACAAGTAATTTTTTTTAATATTTGCAATGTTTTTCAAATTAAATTTTGTTTGTTCTTTTATTATAAAAATATTGTCCAAACTTTAACCAAAGCCATATAAATTAAAGTTTCACACTTTATACCAAATTTAGGAAAATTCAACATATTTTCAGCTTTATAATCTGAGTTTTTAGAAAATTCCTGGATATGCAGTTTTGTAGCCGATATAATTTTTATTTGAGGAAGTGCCAGTTTCAAACGGCTAAAAAATCCCGTTGATATTAGAGATTTTTTTTTCTTCAACAATTTTTATTGATCTCGAGGCCGTTTTTTAATGAAAACTTATTGTGGAAAAGCAACAATAATTTGAAAAAATGGTAGAAGTGATAGCTATTTCGGAAATCACCAAATTTCCTCATCGGACTTCTTTCAGTAAGATTCGAATTATTGTTGCTTTTCCACAATAAGATTTCATTAAAAAATGGCCTCGAGCTCAATAAAAATTGTTGAATATAATTGTTATAAGGCCATAAAATAACAAAAACAATTTTTTTTTTCGTAACTGCTTTTGCGGATTTTTATATAACAAGTGCAATTTACAAAAACTGGCATTGATTTTTATTAATTTTTTTGTGAGCGAATTTTATTTCATAAGAAATTCGTGCTTACATGGAAAAAACTGCAAAAATCCGTCCGCAAAAAAATATTAAAAATCAACACGATTTTGCAGCCGCATAAAACTTGCACTTCATGAGAATAAAATTGTATGGGCTATAAAACTGCATACCCAGGAATGTTGAAAGGAAGCATATTAAAAAGCTCGAAAATTTGTTGAATTTTCCTAAATTTGGTATAAAGTTTGAAACTATGATTTATGTGGTTGTGGTTAAAGCTTGGACAATGTTTTTATAGAAAAATAACAAAAAAATTTTACTTGAACACTTGTTTGATCCACTGTATATTAATGCACGTCTACGTATTTATTTAGGCATTGGTGTAAATTTATATGCACTAGGAAAACTTTACTTACTTTACTTTATTTTTGATTCCCACGTTACAAGCGCTTAAAACATATCAAATTCGAGAATTCGAAAAATATATGTACCTCTGACTAACATTAGTTTACATACATAAATAATTAATTTTGTTCCCTGTATGTACATATGTATGTACGTAAATACATATCGTTGCCTAAAGGTGGGTAGGTGCCAAGTCCATTTTTTCCAATTTTTCAGAGGGCAGATTCTGTAACCAATTAGCGACAAATTTCGGATCGGTATCGGTTTTGTTGACGTATGATAAGAATATTTGTACAGAATCTCTTGTTTCAGAATCTCCCCCCAGGAGAGACGAAAAATAGATGTAGTTTCGCATTACCTGTCATTCTGCATCTATAACAAAATATTGAAAAAAAAGTGTACTTGGCACCTGGTTAGGTAGCCATATCCCTGCAAGGAAAGCTAATTCTACCCGTTTGCGTTTCAGCCCAACTAGTTTACGTTCTCTCTGTTTGCGACTGGTATTTTTCCTACGAGATGTCAATTGTCTGGCTAGGCATCAGCATCTACCAGTAAAAAACTAGTAGCTTCATAACAGTTGATGGGATAGTCGGCCAATTCGACCCCCGTGAAAAGCATAAGTATGCCTCTTTGCTCGCGGCGCGACAACAGTAGCAATGGCCGACAGAGCAAAGCACTCGCGTGGTATGCCTGAGCTCCCAGGTTCAAGTCCTGGCGCAGGGAAATTCTTTTTATTTTATTTTTGTTTCTTTTAACTTATTTTTTTATGAATTTCTTTATTTAGGATTTTTATTGTAATTTTTTAATTTAATAAAAAATATTTTTTTTAATATCTTTTTTTTATCGTCAAGCATTTCTTCCCATATGTATGTTTCTTCAGCAATGCAATTAGATTTTCAAATTTTTTATTTATATTTAAATTGAAATAATTATTTTTACTTACATTAATTCAACTTTAAAAATTATAACCACCTCCAAACGGCCTCGAACCTGCGATCTCAGGACCAGAATCACTAGTCTTCACGTGACGTCACAGCCGACATTTATAAGAAAACAGAGGTTAAGGCTGCACTCATCGAGGAGGTAAATACCAGGTGGGCTATGGAAACTACCTGTCATACTACCAGGCAAATTTGGCCAAAGATTGATGTAAGACGATCCATAGCTCTCATTTGGCTGTTCGGCTCCTCTCTTAGATTTGTAGTCGGGGTAATCACCGTACACTGCCTGATGGACACATACAGAAAGAGGTTAGGATACCCCACCAACGATTTTTTTGTCGCAGTTGCAGATACGAGGAAGAGATGGAGAGCATCGAACGTTATCTCTGCCATTGTCCCGCATGGCCAATACGCGCAACCAATTCTTCAACAAGTACTTTCTAGATTGTTTAGCTGACTTGAACTCGGCGGACGTCCTCGACTTTTTGTGCTAAGGGAGGGATAGAAACAAATGGCTTTGGAGAGTGGCACCACAACGGGCTTTTCAAGCCTACGTGTGATCTGAGCTCTGCGCGGGGCAGCCACTCTAATATAACCTAACCTATGGGCTCGCCAGAATATATATAGAAAGGAAAGGAGCTTCCGGCCCGAACCGATCAGTGCACACCGATGCTGGGTCCAAGTGCATTTTTCACCACACGCACCTCATTAAGGTACGACTGGACGGGATAGAGTATTTGTAACCATAATGAACTTGTTCACGGATGGATCGAAGTTGGATGAAATGGTAGGTGGAGATGTCTTGTACGAAGAACCCTTTATAAACCTCAAGTTTAGGATGCTTACAAATATAAAACCTCTAAAACAGGCTATCATATAATTTGAGGCGTCTAGAGTTTGAGGAGGGTAGAAACAACTCGTAACGATTCGATGAACAATCAATGGAAAGAGCAGATACTTGAAATTGAGATATACACCCAGGAACTAACTAGCTGAAAATGNCTCTAAAACAGGCTATCATATAATTTGAGGCGTCTAGAGTTTGAGGAGGGCAGAAACAACTCGTAACGATTCGATGAACAATCAATGGAAAGAGCAGATACTTGAAATTGAGATATACACCCAGGAACTAACTAGCTGAAAATAATAGAGGGTTGCTTTTGTTTCGGTCCGCTATTGTACAAACTCCCTCAACTCTCTGCGAAGAAAGGACGCAAATATGAACCGGAAGAAGATCTGGTACGATGGCAATCATCCTGCCCAATCAAGCCTCTGTTACACCATGCAATCGGATCCGTGGGCAGGGACATATCGATGGGTTTAAATATTAGATCTGTATATTAGGAGTAAGAGCTGTTTTGCTACTGCGCTAGTGTAGTTTTTGCTTAATTTGCACCGATTTTATTTTTCTCAAAAAACTGTGGTAAATGCCGCTGCAGTTCTGCCCTGCATTGTTCTACACGTTTAGTTTAGTCTCAAACTTCTACCTCTGCATTTTTACAAATATTTTATATGTGGTTTTGCACGATCAACATTTTATAACAGGAAGTAGCCATTGAAATTTGAGTTTTAGACGTTACTTTCGTTACGTTTTATGAACGAATTCTCTTTGTCACCCTGTCGCATTAACGTACTTGCGTCAAATTGTATACTTACAACGTTGTTAAACTTCAATCAGAAATTGGACGGACGTGGAAAAATATATTTCACCTGTGTAAAATATAAAAACAAATGCCAATTGTGGATAGGCAACTCGTTATTCCATACTGAACTAATTTGCATAACTTCATACCATTCTAAATACGGAGAATTAGCATTTGCGATAAGAAAAAACTAAAGCATAGAGTGGAGTACTTGAATGGGAGCAGTTTTGATAACAGCCAAGGAATTCAGTGTACATAAGCAACAAATACCAATACGAAAGTAATAACTGGGAGTTACATTAACTGCGTAACATTCACCTGCCTCGCTTTGTTGATATAATGAATATCGGATGGTGTAATTGATTTGCCAAGCAGTTTTCATACAGTTAAAGAAAGGTATAGTACGGCAGTGAAAGGCAGTGTTTAAAAATGTTTGCTTCGTTGAAAAACAAAATAAAAGAAGAAACTGGTTCAGATGTGGCTACCGCAGCAACGAGTACGCGGCACACAAACCATAACAACAATCGAATACGAAGTCGTTTCTCCTCGACATTGAGTGTTAATTCCACTAATGAGGACGCCGGAGGAGGTGGCAGCGCAGATTCACAGGGTTATGTGGTAAGTTGAAATATGAGCAATCAAAGAGAATAAATATAATGAAATACTTTTTACTTATGCAGTCAGAGCAATTCTCCACATTGCGCAGTCAAAGCAATGAACTGACCACCAAAGTGACTGAACTAAATTCTCGGCTGCAATTGCTTCAAGAAGAAAAGACACGCATCGAAAAGACCAATGAAATTCTCTTGGAAACAGTCAAAGTTGCCCAAACGCAAAAGGACATCTACTGTGAGGAACAGGAGAAGATACAAAATCTACAACAAGGCGAAATAGAAAAATTAAAAAATTTATTATCATTCCGCGAGCAAGAAGCTGTTGATCGACTTTCAGCTATGCGACAAAATCAGCAACAAATTGAAAATCTAACCAGTGAACTTGAACGACTGAAGCAATATGAGCCGATGGTAGAGGATTTACAGGTGAATATATGCATACCTGTATTGTTGATAGCCTAAGTGTTAGTTTTTCTTTAATATGTGTTTATTTAAATAGGCGTGTATGTATACGCTAAACTTTTAACCGATATTATATTTATTTGCATTAATTTTATTTTTTAATGAACTTGCTTTATGTACATTGGGTTGGCAGTAAGCAAGTCCACTCCTGACCACGAAATTTGGTTTGGCTTACTTGTACTTATTTTTTTCCGATATATGCATACATACATACATATATATGCATTGTTTAAAGAAGTGCCTCTGAAAGTTCTTCGTAGTTTTAGTTTGTTAAAACGATTTTGCTTTCCATTTCTATTGTGTTGCCAAATAAATGGTTGTAAAATTTTGTTCAAACATACATGTATATTGAAACGAGGCTGACTCATGCTGGTAAGTATATTTCGTACATACGTTTGTACATGTACTGAAGTATGTAGTAGGTGTGTGCCTATGGAATATGTAACCGTATTTAGCATATCTACCCAAGTTACACGCTGTAATTCAAATAATGTTTTTCTATTCCTTCCAGGATGAACTGGAACGTCTGCGTCATTCGTCACAGCTGGGAAAAAATAATTTGACAACTACACTTGCTGCTGTCGAGGAGGAAAATCGTCATTTAAAAATGCGTTTACAAATAATGGAACAAGCGCGTTTAGATGCTATAAATACATTTAGCGCAGATGAGAAAATGCAAGCGCTCGTGCAAGAACGCAAAATGCTCGAACAGCATCTGGAAGAAGCCCATCTTCAGCTGTCCGATATAAAGAGTACATGGAGCGGTCAGAACTTATCATTGGAAACGCAAGTAAGCCGCTTGTCCAAGCAAGTTGCGGAAGAAACGACTGAAAAACGAAAAGCATTGAAGGCACGTGATGATTTAAATGAAAAAGTTAAGCAATTAGAATTTGAAATGATGAAACTTAGGGAAGACATGAAGCAGCGTGATGATAAAGTACGTATAATAAAATCATATATGTTAAGAATAGTAATAGCTCTAGCAGTTTAGAAGATTTCTCATTAAGTTCTTGAGAGATGCGGGTGGAGTTAAAGCACTTTTCTTTTGTAAAGCTGGGTATCCCATTAAAACAAAGCAACGAAAATATGTGTTTGCCTTGTGTTGAATTCGTAAAAACGCTAAAAATATGCAATCTTTACTTAAAATTTTAACAAAGAGTTCGTTTTTGTATGCAATTAAAAACTATGTCGATTGAAAAATCGTATAATATATCGTTACCTTAATATAAAAATGCTAAATCGAAATTAAGCATTGTACAAAAGTTAGTAGATAGCTAAGAAAGGACTTTACATAATTTAAAAATATCTATTAAAGTCCAGCGTTTTCAAGAAATTTTAATCTGAAGTACTATGGTTTTTATACTGTTTTATAACTACTCTGTGAAAAACAGACTGTTCGATAGGGAGTTTCTATATTAAGGTAGCGATATATGTAGGCGAATACGCTTAAAATTATGAAATTGTGGTTTATAGAAACATACTTTAAAAAAGAATTATATATATATATATATTTTTTTTTTTTCAGATAAAACTGCTTGAAGAAGAGATCGATGAATTGAATTCGGCCTTAAAGGAATGCCGCGAGGAGAATGAACAGCAAATTATCTACGAACGGAATAAGGCTGTGAGTATATCTGCTGATTTAGGTGAATTGCATTGGGATAATATGTAACTAACCTAAACCCAAGAAGATATAATAATAACTAAACACACCCATGCGTATGTAAATTAAATGCTTTAGCTAACCCTATCACCAACTTATTTAAAACTGCAGCCACCGACACATAAATAGTATTAAATACACCAATTAACGCTCACAGCTCGTGTTTGCTTTGTTAAGTTTATTTATATGTACGTTAGTTGATGCAACCTTTGTTAATTTATATTTTGTTAAAAAAAAATCTTGTATTATTTAAAATTCTGAATAAAAGCCGTTTTCATTTAAAGGAAGAGTTTTGATTTAAANTTGCTTTGTTAAGTTTATTTATATGTACGTTAGTTGATGCAACCTTTGTTGATTTATATTTTGTTAAAAAAAAATCTTGTATTATTTAATGTTCTGAATAAAAGCCGTTTTCATTTAAAGGAAGAGTTTTGATTTTAAAAAAATATCATTTATTTACCACTTAAGTTTTATGTCTGTCGTTATTCTACTTTGGAATTTTGTTTTAACGATTTCAAGTTTGATATTTGTTGAAATTTGCCATCTTTCTCAACCTCAAGGAGACACTAGAAAATGAAACTAAGGAACTAAAGTTACGCATCAGTACCGCAGATGAACGCTTCAGCGAGTATGCCACCAATGCGGAACATGTTGCACAGTCGTTACGCCAGCAAAACGCGCAGCTACAAGAACAGCTGAACGAAGCTTTAAATCTGCTGGAAACGGAAAAGGAAGAAAAGCTAACAGCACTGTTGCGAAATGCAGAGATATCACAAAGTGAGGAGATCCTTCGCAAAGAATTGCGCATCGAACGAGATGAGGCTAATGATTTAAGTGAAAAGAACGAACAGTTGACAAGCGAAATGCAAGCCAAAACGCAAGAGATCAAGCAATGTAAAATCGAGATGGAGGATTTAAGGACTGTGATGTATAAGAATGGTGAGAAGCTAAAGGAGATCGATGAAATGCAACGGGAAATAAGCGAGAAAAATAAGGTATAATTTATTGTTAACTTCTTTTTATGTGAAGAAAAATCTAATTTCATCAAGAATACTCGTATCCATAGACAATAAAAATTCTGAATCAACGTTTGGCGGATTTGAAGAAAACTCTGCAGAAGGAATTTCACAACGCTAAATCAATCGAAGTGGAAAAAGAGCGTAACGGTAACTGCATTGCGGCCAAACTGCCAAGTACGGCAGATGTACTTGCATCCAACACTACATTTTTGAGTGAGCCGCTGTCATGCGAACACTGCGGCATGAGCGTAAACACCACCGGCAATATCACAACCACTGGTACCAATAGCATAGTTATGGATGAAGTCAATTTTAAATATTTAAAACACGTAATTGTGAAATTTCTTACTAGTCGAGAGGTGAGTCCGTTATATAAATTTAGAATTTGTGTATCTCTAAATTCTTTGCTTTGTTTTCTGTTCACAGGTAGAAGCACGTCACTTAATACGCGCTGTTGCGACACTGTTAAGACTCACCAAAGATGAAGAGAAATTACTGCAAGATACGCTAAATTGGAAAATGAGTTGGTTTGGCTCGAAGCCGAACCATGGTAGGGGCCAACATTCGTTCTCTATACCGCCGAGTTAATACTAAAACTGCATTTATAAAAATTAAAGTGCATAATAACAAACATTTAAACAACATGTCACATGTTGCTAGTTGGACTCACCCAGCCGATCGATTAATAGACTTTTAAAACTAAACCAGCTACGTTAGCAACGTTTTACGTACGCAGCATTTATTATAAGAATTATTGACTAATTACACGGTGTNCTAAAACTGCATTTATAAAAATTAAAGTGCATAATAACAAACATTTAAACAACATGTCAACATGTTGCTAGTTGGACTCACCCAGCCGATCGATTAATAGACTTTTAAGACTAAACCAGCTACGTTAGCAGCGTTTTACGTACGCAGCATTTATTATAAGAATTATTGACTAATTACACGGTGTTACAAAAAAAGTCATGAAATACACCCGAAACAAAACCTAGTGTAGGTTGTAGCTATGGTAGAGTGCAACGTAAAAATAGGTTCCGTGTAGTTCGTGAACCCTCCATTTTTATTTTATTTAAAACAACCGTTATGTTCGTTCTTGATGCACTTATCTAAGTATTAAGAGATTAACTAATTGTCATCCGATTTTAAAAACCAAACAAGAGGATTTATAGACCTTACGATCAAGTAGTTTTTGAGATATGCATATATGATATAGGTTCAGGAACTATACGGAACGGTTTTGTTTCGGGTGTATTTTATGACTTATTTTGTAGCACGGTGTTTTTTATGCATATTCCACATATTGGAATATGATCAACACTACTAGNTATTTTATTTAAAAACAACCGTTATGTTCGTACTTGATGCACTTATCTAAGTATTAAGAGATTAACTAATTGTCATCCGATTTTAAAAACCAAACATAGTTAGGAAAGAGGATTTATAGACCTTACGATCAAGTAGTTTTTGAGATATGCATATATGATATATGTTCAGGAACTATTCGGAACGGTTTTGTTTCGGGTGTATTTTATGACTTATTTTGTAGCACGGTGTTTTTCATGCATATTCCACATATTGGAATATGATCAACACTACTAGCACCATACTCCTTTCCTTGAATGATAATAGAAAGAGCGATATCACTGAGTTTAGATTGTTAAGGCTATTGAAATTCGCTAAATATTTTTGTTGAAAGTTTTAGTTAATAAGCATTCTTTTCATTGACGTAATGAAAAAAATAATAATTTTTGATCACAAACTTTCCAAACGATTTAAGTACGAGTCCTGTAGTGTTATCTTCGTTCATATTATTTCGAGCTTATCATTCCATTATGTAGATATGAACATGTATTTAATTTTTGATATGTATTTATTTTCTATTTGTATATATTTCCTGAAATTTGTTAATTAAATTTACTTAATTTATTTTGTTGTAAAATTTTGTATACTGCATGAAATTAAGCATTAAAAACAAAAAATAGTTGATACACCGAGTGTTTTTTAATTAAAGAACGCAAAACATTTTCTTTGAATTTTGTTATAATCAAACCGGATAACAGTAATTACTTGGTCAGGTACTAACCTGGACCCGTGTCATCGCATCCGATATCGCATTAAACTCGGTTCAAAATTTCGTTTTGAGTTTGCGCACCATGATAGCGATTCCGCTTCAATATAAATTGGATTGGAAACAGCTATCATTTTATTTCATTCGACCACGGATTCCGTAATTAGCGACCGGGGCCTCACAAGTTACTTAGACCCGACTATAGTGAGATCGCGACCGTAAGTATGATTTTTAGTTTATAAAACCTTACACCCAAATTCGTGAAAAATTAAGATGGCTTTAAGTGCTTAATAAAACAAACATTTTTATGAAAATGTCACTTTCAAAACCAACTTTATTTTGTAAAAATAAGGCAATAAAACAAATGGGGTATATGTTCTTATTCAATCATCTGGCCACCCAAAATTTTCAATCTCAAACAAATAAGTGTGGCAACTGTATTGTGGTTTCACAGCTGTCACTTGATTGTAGTTTTTGAGGTTATGTCAAAACCAGCTGAGATTACATCGTTGCTCCATTGAAATTTCGTGAGGGACATGTCTTTGGGTTCATTTGGAAAGATTGTAATTTGTTGGTAAACGTACTACTTTTAGTAAAACCGAAACTATATATAAAATTTCTTTTATTTCACAAAAATTACAGGGGAGTGATTACATTTGCGGGAGTGTCTGGATTTATTTTGTCGAAAAACTCTGTTGATAAACGACGTTACCAGGACATGCAAATCCGTGAACGCATGCGAAAGTCAAATATTGGTGAATACGAACCTATTGGTGATAGGCGCTTCAGTGGTTAAATACTTAAGAAAGTAAATAGGACTCGTTTTGGAGCAAATATTTATAAATAAAAAAATACGAACATTTGGGCAAACTATCACATAAAGCGTGAACCCTATAACTCGACATTTTATTCAAGCAACTAATAAACTAACACCAAGCGTACACAATGGCCATGCCACAAATAAGTCAAGCCGACCAGGCTAAATTGCAGCTGATGCAGGATATGGAAATTGAAATGATGTCGGACTTATATAACCGCATGACAAATGCCTGCCATAAAAAATGCATACCACCGCGCTACGGAGAAGCGGAATTGGGTAAGCAAATGAAAGATAAATTGCTTTCTATTTCTTTTTGTACACAAACATTTAGCTGATAGTTAAGTTTAAACTCCATACCACAATTTTCCATTCTTAGAGTACTTTAACTATTAAGAGCATTTTTTTTGTCATCCTCCACTGCTGTGCTTGCTTGGCTTTTAATACAGCGGACATTGCCCTCTGCTTAAAAAATTTATGGTATTAGATATGTTTTATATTTCATATACCCGCTGAAATAAACTAAACCGAACACAAGCTCTCTATATCCAGGGCACTCCGTTCCCATGACAGTCGGGGTGGTCTACGGAACTGAATGACCCTGATCTATATTAGGCCGAGGACTGACGCATCAACAGATTCCCATAAAGTTCATGGTAGAATATTTATGCTCCTACAACAACAGTAGAACAATCAAAGCTCAAATAATAGACGGCATCAATCAGAAGCGTTCAGTAATATAACTTCCCACCACAGTCGGACCTAATGGCGTTTTCGTTTCTACAAAATATTTTGCTTCTTTATTGCCCTTTTTTTAGTGTTTGTGCGTAGAGGGCAAAGAGAAGGTTGCATTTTTCGGTAGAAACGAAATCGGCATAAGTAAGTGGAACGACCCAGATTCAGAGTTGGGCATTATTCGAATAAATTGTTATTTAGATAATTATAAAATTTTATCCGTAATATATTAATTCGTAAATAATTCATTCATGAATAGATTATTAGTGATTTTATTCGTTATTTAAAATAATTTTTAAAAATTGATTTATAACACACTGAGCAACGTTTTACTTATATTTCTATTGTCAAGGATTGTGAGTTAGTTAAATTCTGTTTTCTATTTTATCAAGAATACTAGCCCATTCCCGCTTGTTTCGCGGCCCTGATAAGATCTTTTGCGTTGTCCAATGCAAGAATAGGTTTGAAAAGCAAATATGGATAAAGTAAGAATTCTTAATTTAGGTTGAAACAACTAAGAACAGAACCCTTTTCACACATATTTCTGCCAAAAATAGTAGCACTTTGATGTTATAGCGAAAAAATCCCTTTCGATGTCGTGAGCTTTACCGATGGTCTTATTTCCACCTGTGAGATCTTTTCTAAGCGTGCCTAATCTTCTTCTATGATCTTGCAACTACAACATTGGTCCGAGACGTCAACCTCTAGTCTAATTGCATGTAAGCCAACAAAAGTCCTTATAAGGAAGCTGAAGAGCACAGATGTGCGTTTTCTATTATAGTATAGCCAAAATCCTCGGTGTTTCACAGGACGAAAAGTTTTCCCGCACGTTCAAATCTGGCCAGTGATATACCGACCGTGGTCTTTCTTGGACGTGTGGGTAGGTTGACTGTCACTAAACTACCCAACCCAACTGCAAAAGTAATGGGAAAAAGGCACCCGATCGCACCTCGTTAGGAGACGTCTAAGTATAATGAAAGGAAACACCGTACAGCGAAAGAGCATACCCGCTAAGATACGATTGGCTGCCTGATAAGTCTTAAACAATTTGCAGCACGAAACTACTTGCAGCCAGAAAAAGATGCTAAGAAACTTTCCCTAATTAGGCTAGTGCAAAAGATTAACCTCCTAAGGAACAATATTAAACCTGGAGTTCCCCAATATTTGCACAGCAGTCAGAAATTTGATTTATGCTTACAATATGTACAACAATATAACTCGGACTTTTAAAATATGAGTTCATGTAGGATCCATTATAAATATGTACTATTTTTAAAGCATTACATTTACATTTTTAATGAACTGGTTGTAAGATCCACCGAAAAAGTTCAATGTAGAGCTATGTTCGTTAACTAATACTAATACAGATCACCACCTTCTACACGATAGATTGTTAATTTTGTTTGGTCATAAATCCGTGCTCATCGCTGCTCCCATTTAATTTAAAAACCTGGAGAAGTATTTACAGAACTTATGCTGAGTAGACTACGCAGGTTGTATTCAGAAATGAATCAAGCCAAAGCATCAGTATCTTTTATTTCTAAGCTAGAATTGATGGATATGTCAATATGCGCAACTACGGTTAAGTGCCTTATTGGAACTTAATTGCATACAAAAGGCATTTCCATCAATTATAGTTTAGAAGTAAAGGAGACTGATTGTTGTTGTTGTTGTAGCAACATACAAGCTCCCCAAAGAGTTTTGGTGAGTGTTGCTGGAGTGACAGTCCTTGGCCAAATATAAATCTGGGTCGTTCCGGTTACGTAGACCCGACTGTCGTGGGAACGAAAAGAGACTGATGCTTTGGCTTGATGTATTTCTGTGCACACCCGCACCCATCTGGAAGTAGAGCGAATTAAAAATGTTGTCTTCGAAGAGAATATTTTGTTAAGATACCCCAAAACCCCTTTTGCTAGTAAATTCCTCCCCTAGGTAAGTAATTAATAGAAAAGTTGAAACTTGAGTATTTTTGAGAAATTTTATAGATTTTTGTAAAATTTCGTCATGCAAATTTTACGTAAATTTGTTTCGCGTTTTTCTTTGCAGGTAAGGGCGAAATGGTCTGCATTGATCGATGTGTGGCCAAATACCTGGATATTCATGAAAAAATTGGCAAAAAGCTAACCGCCATGTCCATACAAGATGAGGAGCTAATGAAAAAGATGTCTGGTTAATCAACAAAAAATCCTCTTCAACTCAGGCTATATACCAATTAAAAACACAAATAAATCAATATTTTTAATTGAGCTAGTTTTAAGTTTGCTTACCTCACACACCAACTATATACCATTACCGCTTACCACTTGTTAGCGTTTTCGTTAGAATAGTTGTTGCTGGTGCTAGTTTTCTCGGAAAGTTTTGCAAAGTTTTGCTGTGCAAAGATAAAATATGTGAATGTAAATGCATTTAATGTGAGTACTAACCATGCTCCTTTAAATAGTTCAATAAAAGCTCTTGTTTTTTTTAAATAAAATATCGCTTTTTTGTATAATTTTTAAAATTTGGAAGTTATCACATAATTTCAATACCAACAATTAGTTTAATTAAATATGTTTATGCAAGTATAGATAGATATTCAAAAATACATATAAGCATAAAGCAAGACGAAATTTGAGCTCAAGTCCGAACTGGGAGTATTCAAGTAAAGTTGGTTATGTATCGCGAAAGCTCTGGTATTAGCATGGAAATATCCTGCAAGGAGTAAGAAAAAGTTTATAAACCTCTTCATTGGTTCTCTTTTTTTCCAAATTTACCCACCTCTAAGTCATTTTCTGGTCCACTCTCATCTGTTGTGTCTAAATCACTAGTCTCTATACTATTCTCCCAATCAGAGTTTGCATCACCCTCTTCGTCATCATCGTCCTCACTCAGCTCGCTGCCACGCATTGCTAAGCGTTGCTGCTCTGCAGCGTCCAGTCGCTCTTCACACTGTACATGCAAATGCTCCTGCAAATAAATAGTAAAAGAAAAACACATTTTAATTACAATTCCATTACTCTTTGCCATTCTAAAGCTCACCCTCAGTTGTCGTCGTGCTTCTTCCTCATCGCAAATTGGATTTTCGCTGAGGTTGAGCACGCGCACAAATCGTGTATTGAAGAGATCTTCCGCAGCCGGCATTGTTTCTATGCGATTGTTATTCAGTAAAACATATTGCAGCTTACGCATGTGTCGCAGGCAAGCCGGTACGCTGGTGAGGTAATTATTCTTGAAATTCAAATGTACCAACTTCACGAACCCATCCATTGTGGCGGGAACCTCAGTCAGTTCATTCGATTCAAATGTCAGCCAACGCAGATTCGTCAGCTGACCTATACTGTTTGGTAGTTGTTTCAGTTTATTGCCACGTGCGCCCATTGTCTCGAGTCTAGTACAATTGCCAATCTCGTCTGGAATTTCTAGTAGGCCCGTATTATTGCACCAAAATGTTTCGAGTTGTGTAAGATGACCGATTTCCGGTGGCAGTTTGTCTATTTCATTACAACTAAGATTAAGTACGCGCAGGTTTGTCAGCTGGCAAATAACCATGGGGAAAGCATCAAGACGATTGTAGTCCAACGTTAGCACCTGCAGGCGTGACAAATTGGCAACAATGGATGGCAACTGAAAGGAGAGAGAAAGAATAGGATAATTAAATGAGACTAAGCAAATGCTTTTCATTACATTTTCAGACCTATTACTCGATTTCTTCAAGTAAATTAAAAAAAAGGTCTGAAATTTTAAGAAATAGCAATTGCTAACTTTTTATTCATAAGGCACATTCGAAAGCCATTCAGAAGGAATTGCACACAAAATTCCATACAAAAAATTTTCAATTTTCGATTTTTCCAATTTTCCGACTTTCCCGGAGGGATTTCCGAAAATTTTCTTTCGTAAAAACCTTATCCTGACAGTTAGGAACAACTAAGAGAAAATGTTTGCCAAATCCGCCCAACCGTTCTCAATTGATGACTTATTCCACGGTGACGGGTGTGACATTTCAACTCACATTTTAAGGGTTAATTCTTAAACTGTAATACAAAATTCTTTAAAACGAGTATTTTGTAATAGGGTTCCGAGATATAGACAATGCCTGGAATAAAAATTCCAAAAACAATTTAATCCGAACGAGTTATCTGAATTTTAGTCACTGTGACGGGTGTGACGAGTACGCAAACCAAATTAACTACTCCTTACTTGCATCAGAGTTTTTCTGCTAATTATGTCTTCTGCTTATGGTTTTAAATAGTTCGTTGTATAGTTAAATAAACATTCTCAATATTTACGCCAAAGTTGCTTGCCGCTATTGGAAATTATAGATTATATGTTCCAAATTCAACTGTGACGGGTGCGACATTATTAGACAACTAAGCTAACTTTATTTCTCAAAAAATCGGATTTTACGAACACATACAAGATTCTGCCACCTAAAGACGGGATAATCCTTGATCGGACTCTTCTTCTCCATTGTATGTCTTAGTAATTGTAAAGTACCTTATTCTTAAATAGTATGAGGCTATTGACCTGTCAAACCGAGGCCGTTACCTGAAAAACCCGTTTCAGATACTTTTTTTGCCCTGACAAGCGAAGTAATGATATCTTTTTATCCGTGACAGCATAGCTTAAGTCTTCCCATCGCTCGAGCAACATATCTTTATGATTAGCTTTATCATCGCTGATCACAAACAGATATATGACACATTTCAGATTAGCTGATAAGTAACGGTAGCAGTCCCTGGCCGAATTTATTGAAGTTTGTCAAACTTTAAATTGTGACGGGTGTGACATGTGACGGGCGTGACCAACATAATCGGTTCTTTTTTCGAAAATAAATGCATAAAAATACTTAAGAGCGATTCGCACATATTTCCCTGTGTCATAGCGTTACTTTCGTCAGCTTTTTTACACTGTCCAAGATGTGTTTTCCTTCAAAAAATAACTATTTTGTGTATCTTATGACGGGCGTGACATTAAAATATGCTTTGCTTCAATATATAATAAAATATTTAGTACCTACTTGCCCGAAAAATTTGAAAATTACGCCGTTACAATGCTAACGAATTTGTCTCTCCACTGACGGTTTAAACAATGCAAAAAAGGTAATAGACTACGAAAATCAGTCTTGTAAATTTTGAAAAAATTAACCTCTCATATGGGTTTGTAAATGGTACAACCTTAAGTAAAAAAATATCTGATTTTGAGATAAATTTCAGAATTTTAGCTTTCAGTCTTGAAAGTTAGATTTATTTACTCTTACTAGAAAAAATACAGTCATATTCTTTAGTTTATTTTCGTTTCATTCGGTATCGATTACCGTGGAATGAGCCATATATAGATAGATAAACACAAAATTAAAAATATGTACATATGTATACATACAATAAAAATTGGCTCTTTATTTCCGGGCTGGGACGTGTCCCGTCGTGCCGGGCCGGGTCGGGCCGGGCCCCACAAAAATTCTTAACGTGCGGGTGCGTGTTTCTGAAAATTGATTTTGCACTCGTGCAGGGCCGGCCTGAAAATTTAGGCCCGTGCCCATCTCTACTGTGAAGTCATTTTAGAGGTCGTGTGTGTCGTTTTTATTGCCCAAGGTCTTTTGCAGGAGTCAACGCGCACTAGAATTCCAACATACAGTCGCTAGTCTTTTCTAAAACCATAATGGTAAGATCTAACAGGGTGGTTGGTTATCGACTTATGTCCTTCTCACAGCACTGCAAACAAGGCTTTGTATGCGATATAGCGTTGCCACTCAATTGAATCATCCGATGAGTCCGATTAAGAATGTCACTCTCAATATAAAAAAATTGTGTTTGGGCAGTTAGCTTATGACGAAGTAATCAATTAGATTTTTCGCTCCTTAAACAGGATGCAGTAAAGGATCATGTGCTTGGGTGTCACACATGTAGTTTATTGTCCGATTTCTAGTGCCCTGTCAGACGTATTGCAAGGCAGGTTCAATTTTCCGGCTGTACGAAATATATCTTCTTTACCTACATGCATATGCTTACGTTTCGCATCTATTAGACTTGTACTCAGACATTTTTAGAAAAGATCGAAAATTTATTTAAAAAAATGTGGCTTTGCAAAAGAAAAAATCGCAGAAATTGTTGGAGCATAAACTTTGTTTCCAAAATATACATTATAGTTCAAGCCTTTTAGGTCTAAGTTCAGAGCATCAAAAGAAACTGTGTAGCGAAAACACGAATAACAGAGGACCACAAACCCATCTAACCCTGAAACACCAGGTGTCCGTTTGACCCCATCAGGTCAGCATTAAGGGCAATTCTAAAAACTTCATCGCTAAAAAACTAAGTCAGGGTTCCTATAGGTTTCAGTGATCGCTGAATCCAAATCTGGTGTCCTTGAATTGTCCTCGGTCCTGATTTGAATAGATTAAACGGGCTCAGAATTCAAATTCAGCGATTGCAAAAACCTATATGTATCTGTTATAGTCCGTTTACATGGATTCTATAGGTTTAACCTTGAATTGACCTTGATCCTGACCTGAGCAGTAAGGTCAGCGCATCAACAGAAACTGTGTAGCGAAAACATGGATAACAGATAACCACAAACGCCTCTAACCCTGGTACTTTCCAAAATAAGTTTTCGATATTTTCCGAAAATGTCTGAGGATAAGGCTCGCTCGGCCGTCCTCAGCTCTAAGCATTTGCAATTGGCTGTCTACCTTGCTCAAGTAGACTATATCACTTATAAACCATTGGGATACCTCGAAAGATCAATAACAACAATATTAAATCTCTTCCATAATGATCTGTAGTATTCTTTCTTGTTTAGTGAGGAACTTATTAATCATGGCACGAAACTCAATCGCCTCCTTAACTGATGTTTTCTTTTGGACTCATGTGTTGTCTATGCCGCAAAGTTCAAAGTTTAATGATCTTATGATAGAAATATAATATTTTTAAAGATATAATATTATTACTTAAAGATACTACAATTACTGTAGAGGGGCGTTAGTTGAATGGGATTTTGGAGCCGTGCGAATAGGTGTTGTCAGTCATGAGGTGACTGTCCGCATGCCGGGCACTCATTGAGCAAATCTGTATTTATCCTGCTCAAGTAGACGTTTAGCCTGCTGCAGTATGCAGAGTGAAGTTGGGCTATGGTGGTGCGAGTCTCCTGACGAAGTTCTGTCTCGGCCACATCAGGTGACTGTGTTCTCAAAACGGCATTCACAGGTCGGGAGTCGGTGTAGGTCGAGAGCGACTCCCTGTGATTCCGTTTATGGTCTGTCGGTACGATGTCGAGTCCAGAAGTTGTTTTATGAACCTCTGGACTTCGTGTCGTTAGTTCGTATAAGTAGGTGCCTTCTGACGTGCCTAGACGAGGGCTCTGCAGGTGTCTTTTCGGATTCCCACGTCTGTGGCCTACTAGGAATTGCTTACAAAGCATTGTTTCGTGCTCCTTGGCAGGGAGTATTTGACCGTCGTCATGTAGGTGGTGCTGTTGCGACATCAGAAGGTATCCAGTAGCTGTCCGGAGTGCCGTGTTTTGGCAGATCTGTAGCTTCGTCCACTGCGTGCTGCCTGTCCCCGGTTACCACATGGGCGATGCACATTTGTATACCGGCCGGAGAACAGACTATCGAAGGTAACTCCGAGTATTTTTAGCGTTACTCACCGTCAAAATTGGTTCGCCATCGACGTGAATTCCCAGCTGTAGTACGCACAAATCTCATTATCGTTATCAATATAAAATATGTATGTATGTATGGGAGTGAAACTAATTAATTTGATTGTTCAGTTGTGTTTGTTTCTAATTTTAGATTTTATTAGAATTTCAGTTATCTCTGGTCGAAGATTAAAAAATGAATTAAAATGCACTTCATCAAATAGCGTAAAACGTCATCGGAAGATTTTACTTGAATACGAGCTTATTTAATCGAACGATGTTCATAAGGATAGTCTTAGCCTGTAGGGGACGCTACGGAATAATAGGACCTAAAGAACTGGGCAAACATTATGCCAATGAGTTGTCTATCGCTAGGCACAGCGTTGTGATAATTCATGGCGGATGGAAAATTATGTACCTTACCCTCTGAATTTACGAAACCATATAATGATATAAACATGTTAATCGCATAAAAATACAACGATTGCGCTGGCTTGGCCATGTTGTACGCATGGATAATGACTTTCTAGACAAAAGATCCTTCAACTTGGCACCTAGCGATGGAAAATGAAAGTAAGGGGCCCGCTAACATAGTGGAAGGACCAGGTACACAGACGCTGTGGCAGTACCTGTCTGCACTCGGGATAAACAACTGAGTGAGAAGAAGTACATACGTACACACATGCACACATATTTATTTACAAAACCATCACGAATTTCGAAAAAAAAAAATTCACCTACCGAAAAAAATTAACATGACTCGGGTTGAGGCTCTTGGAATGTATACTTGTGTACAGCTTTATTACAATACATATATTGTAGGTATGAATACAATGCAATCATACTAGAAGCATAGACAACAGAAGTTGTGCAATCCTATTTTCGGACATCCTTTCTATTGTTGTACGTTCCAATTCCAGTCCATTACACTGAGCTTGTGGTCATGACCTTCTCAACAAAATAGTAGCCAAATGCAGTCGATATTTGCATACTCGTGCCAGTGTTGCCAAACATGCGCTTTTACTACCAAAACTGTAGGCTTTTTCCATTTGGTAGGTTGGTAGGCTAGATTGGATTTTGGTAGGTTCCGCGACAATGAGTAATAGTTATTTGCCAAAAATATCAAATTTAACATACTATGTATCTCCTAACATTTTAGCAACCTTGTTTACACGAATATTTCACCGGTGGAGTTCACCTGACAGACACTTCATGGTAGTAAGACCCGTTCTCACATATGCGGCACTGGCATGGTGACCAAAAGCTACCCAAGTAAAGGCGGGGTCCACCTTTAGCAAGCTGCACCGACTTGGAAGCTCACATTAACGTAACGCTGTGGTGGGTTCCGGGACATTAAGGGTTTGAAGGCAAGCAAAGCTGACTGTCTCGCAAAGCGTGGAGTCCAAAAGCATTAGCATGGTCCCTAGCCTTTTGTCAGCTTTTGGGGAGGAAATCCCAGAGCATATTCTATGTGACTACGAGCCCACGTTTCATAAATAGCAGACTGATACACTTTGGGGAACGATTGTTTTCTTCATCCAAAATTTTAAACATATCGCCCTCCAAAGTGCCTAAAAAGAATAAGGTTAGAGTGATTATAATAAGGGTTAAGTACAATAGATCTTTAATAATAATAATAATAATAATAATAATAGTAAATTGAATTGTTATACGTAGTTACATAATTTGTTTTTATTGTACTAGCTGTGTTTTAGTTTTTCTAAATGTTATGGTATCTACATTTTTAATAAACTTGACATTAAAAATATTGGCGCATATTCATAGTCATATTTAGTTCACAACTAAGTCGAAACTATACAACTAAAGCTATTCATAGTCGCCGTAGTTTCGAATTTTCTGGCTAAGTACCAACTTAAAATTTAGTTTCGGCCGCAGCTGCAATTAAGTCGTAACTAGGAAGAAGTATTTTATTAAATTAAAGAAAAAATACGAAATATGTAAAAATTAAGTTGGAAGAGCGTGATTTTGATAATATTGAATGATCTCCAATTGAAATTTACAAAGGGCGATCCATTTGAATAGGAAGATGAAATTAAATGCGTATTACAATTCGAATAAGGATACATCACAATTTTATAATTGGAATGATTTACATATATAAATGCTAAAATAATAAGTCAATTTCAAGCGTGGTCTTTTAAAACAAATTGGTGCATAACATGTAGATATGTGTTGGTATGTTTCACAGCATGCTTTCGATAAACAAGAAACTTATACCTTATTCTTTTGTACAAACATGCAATGAAAATAAAAATTACATAAACGGATGATCAAACTTTACATTTAATAAAATGTAATTTTTCCAAAATTTCGTAAAAAAAATCGGTGCATTTTCACACTCGTTTTGCAATATCGTAAAACTAAGTTAAAACTACTTAGTAGAAGTCTGAAATGCGACTATGAATAGAAGTGAATTTTAAGTTGGTACTTAAATTTAAGATGCAACTTTATTAGTTTCGACTTAGTGGCTGGACTATGAATACGCGCCATTGAAAACTTAAATAAAATGTTGGTAGGTTTTGGTTGATTTTGGTAGGAAAAAAATGTGACCGTGGCCACACTGACTCGTGCACACATTTATACTTATGTACATATATGTATGAATTTATTTACACCAGTGACTCCCAAAGTGGTCCAGGTAGACCCCCAGGGGTCCACGGGAGACAGGGGTCTATGTCGGCGTGCAAAAAATATGGGGGTCCACGAGTTGTAAGTGGCGGTCCACGAAAATGTATCTGGTTTCGATAGTAAAGAACCAAAATGGTTGCTTGATAGCCTATTTATTTAGCTTTATTTTTGTTTAGTGGTGTATAGTGCTCTTGACGCACTTGCGAACTCACCGTCACTTGTGCCGCCTACAGACTAAAAAGAAACAGATGTTGCTATAACATTGAGTGAGGCGATGCGGAAATTTGAGCACATGTGTCTTTTCAATGATACAGCATTTACGCCACCATTACCTTTATTGAAGAGACTCTAGAGAGAGAGTTCTCCGAAGGGCAATGCTGATTTAATTTCAGCACTGAGCGCACTCGTACATTGTCGAATCTTCACTGATAGCTCCAAAAGTGACTCAGGGTCAGGATCTGGAGTATTTTTCGAAGTTAATGGGGATAAGCTTCACTTTTTCTCTTGGGGAATATGCTTCGGTCTTCCAGGCTGTGCTATTTGCAATCCCCAAAGCCATAGACTACGTGGTGGAAAATAGGTGGAGGGGAAGGAGTTTACGTGTCTACAGGTACAGCCAAGCTGCACTTAAGGCATTGGCCAGCCCTCTAAGTACCTCCAAACTAGTTCGGCAATGCAAGTCTCGACTAAATTGTGTTGGTAAACCAGGTTGCTTTATAACGAGGTTGGTTTACTCTGCGTGGCGGGCAACTCGGGAGTACCCATCAGAAACTGGGTGGCTACTTCGCTCAGAAATGACTGGGAGCCATCGAGTGGATGCAGGTGGGCAAAACTCATGTTGCCTTCAATCTCAGAAGGTCTATCTAGTTTTTTCCTCTCACTGAGAAGACGGGACTGCTGACTGGTCATTTCACGTGACACAAACACCCGACTGTGATAGGTGTAAATAACAACTCCATTTGCCCACCCTGCTTTAAAGAGGATGAAACGGTGGAAAGCTTCTCGCTTGCTTGTTTGTTTATCATCGATTTATCTAGATTCGGTATTTTCTTTTTTGTCAGTTTCTGAATTTGAAGTTCGGCGTAGAAAGCTTTGCAGTTTTGTTGTTTCAAGCATGATACAATAATTTTAAGAAGGTAGTTTCACTTCTTCTTATCCGCCATGTTAGCTATCTGACAGAAAACGTGTTTCGTATTTTTTTTATGCCAACTTAAAAAAAAATATCCAGCTTTCGACGTTGGAAAAATAAAACAAAGGAAAGCCAAACATATATGTAAGTATAGAAATATTCTAATATTTTTTTAATAATTTTCTTCATAAAAAATTATAAAAAGATTAATTGCTGCTTCCGTGGATATTGGAACACACGGAATAGATGTAAGGATACGGCTATAAGAGCCATAGTAGGGCTGGCTTGTGGTGCAATGGAAAGACTAACGAGCCCAACTAAATCGGCGGCCGATAAAGTCCGTGGTGTGCCATGGATCTAAAACATTTTAAACAAGAAATATTGCCATCACATTTTCGTTTTTATGATTTTTATTCATGTGATTAGCGGGTGGCAAGAATGTACATATGTATTAAATACGTATATGCATATTAAAAATGAAGTGAGCAGTTACGAAATACATATATAAATCTTTACATGTTCTGTTAAAAAATATTTGAAATAACAAGCGAAGATCCCCAAGTTCTATATCGTAGAAGTGGCCACATTGCGCGTTTGTCACAGACGCGGTTTATGTCAAAAATTTTGAAGTGACTNGGTTTCGATAGTAAAGAACCAAAATGGTTGCTTGATAGCCTATTTATTTAGCTTTATTTTTGTTTAGTGGTGTATAGTGCTCTTGACGCACTTGCGAACTCACCGTCACTTGTGCCGCCTACAGACTAAAAAGAAACAGATGTTGCTATAACATTGAGTGAGGCGATGCGGAAATTTGAGCACATGTGTCTTTTCAATGATACAGCATTTACGCCACCATTACCTTTATTGAAGAGACTCTAGAGAGAGAGTTCTCCGAAGGGCAATGCTGATTTAATTTCAGCACTGAGCGCACTCGTACATTGTCGAATCTTCACTGATAGCTCCAAAACTGACTCAGGGTCAGGATCTGGAGTATTTTTCGAAGTTAATGGGGATAAGCTTCACTTTTTCTCTTGGGGAATATGCTTCGGTCTTCCAGGCTGTGCTATTTGCAATCCCCAAAGCCATAGACTACGTGGTGGAAAATAGGTGGAGGGGAAGGAGTTTACGTGTCTACAGGTACAGCCAAGCTGCACTTAAGGCATTGGCCAGCCCTCTAAGTACCTCCAAACTAGTTCGGCAATGCAAGTCTCGACTAAATTGTGTTGGTAAACCAGGTTGCTTTATAACGAGGTTGGTTTACTCTGCGTGGCGGGCAACTCGGGAGTACCCATCAGAAACTGGGTGGCTACTTCGCTCAGAAATGACTGGGAGCCATCGAGTGGATGCAGGTGGGCAAAACTCATGTTGCCTTCAATCTCAGAAGGTCTATCTAGTTTTTTCCTCTCACTGAGAAGACGGGACTGCTGACTGGTCATTTCACGTGACACAAACACCCGACTGTGATAGGTGTAAATAACAACTCCATTTGCCCACCCTGCTTTAAAGAGGATGAAACGGTGGAAAGCTTCTCGCTTGCTTGTTTGTTTATCATCGATTTATCTAGATTCGGTATTTTCTTTTTTGTCAGTTTCTGAATTTGAAGTTCGGCGTAGAAAGCTTTGCAGTTTTGTTGTTTCAAGCATGATACAATAATTTTAAGAAGGTAGTTTCACTTCTTCTTATCCGCCATGTTAGCTATCTGACAGAAAACGTGTTTCGTATTTTTTTTATGCCAACTTAAAAAAAAATATCCAGCTTTCGACGTTGGAAAAATAAAACAAAGGAAAGCCAAACATATATGTAAGTATAGAAATATTCTAATATTTTTTTAATAATTTTCTTCATAAAAAATTATAAAAAGATTAATTGCTGCTTCCGTGGATATTGGAACACACGGAATAGATGTAAGGATACGGCTATAAGAGCCATAGTAGGGCTGGCTTGTGGTGCAATGGAAAGACTAACGAGCCCAACTAAATCGGCGGCCGATAAAGTCCGTGGTGTGCGATGGATCTAAAACATTTTAAACAAGAAATATTGCCATCACATTTTCGTTTTTATGATTTTTATTCATGTGATTAGCGGGTGGCAAGAATGTACATATGTATTAAATACGTATATGCATATTAAAAATGAAGTGAGCAGTTACGAAATACATATATAAATCTTTACATGTTCTGTTAAAAAATATTTGAAATAACAAGCGAAGATCCCCAAGTTCTATATCGTAGAAGTGGCCACATTGCGCGTTTGTCACAGATACGGTTTATGTCAAAAATTTTGAAGTGAAACTACCTTCCAATGCATGTCAAACAGGTAGTAGCATTAGAGCAAAAACCACATTTGCGTGTATTTCGTTTTTGCTTCTGGNGATAAGCTTCACTTTTTCTCTTGGGGAATATGCTTCGGTCTTCCAGGCTGTGCTATTTGCAATCCCCAAAGCCATAGACTACGTGGTGGAAAATAGGTGGAGGGGAAGGAGTTTACGTGTCTACAGGTACAGCCAAGCTGCACTTAAGGCATTGGCCAGCCCTCTAAGTACCTCCAAACTAGTTCGGCAATGCAAGTCTCGACTAAATTGTGTTGGTAAACCAGGTTGCTTTATAACGAGGTTGGTTTACTCTGCGTGGCGGGCAACTCGGGAGTACCCATCAGAAACTGGGTGGCTACTTCGCTCAGAAATGACTGGGAGCCATCGAGTGGATGCAGGTGGGCAAAACTCATGTTGCCTTCAATCTCAGAAGGTCTATCTAGTTTTTTCCTCTCACTGAGAAGACGGGACTGCTGACTGGTCATTTCACGTGACACAAACACCCGACTGTGATAGGTGTAAATAACAACTCCATTTGCCCACCCTGCTTTAAAGAGGATGAAACGGTGGAAAGCTTCTCGCTTGCTTGTTTGTTTATCATCGATTTATCTAGATTCGGTATTTTCTTTTTTGTCAGTTTCTGAATTTGAAGTTCGGCGTAGAAAGCTTTGCAGTTTTGTTGTTTCAAGCATGATACAATAATTTTAAGAAGGTAGTTTCACTTCTTCTTATCCGCCATGTTAGCTATCTGACAGAAAACGTGTTTCGTATTTTTTTTATGCCAACTTAAAAAAAAATATCCAGCTTTCGACGTTGGAAAAATAAAACAAAGGAAAGCCAAACATATATGTAAGTATAGAAATATTCTAATATTTTTTTAATAATTTTCTTCATAAAAAATTATAAAAAGATTAATTGCTGCTTCCGTGGATATTGGAACACACGGAATAGATGTAAGGATACGGCTATAAGAGCCATAGTAGGGCTGGCTTGTGGTGCAATGGAAAGACTAACGAGCCCAACTAAATCGGCGGCCGATAAAGTCCGTGGTGTGCCATGGATCTAAAACATTTTAAACAAGAAATATTGCCATCACATTTTCGTTTTTATGATTTTTATTCATGTGATTAGCGGGTGGCAAGAATGTACATATGTATTAAATACGTATATGCATATTAAAAATTAAGTGAGCAGTTACGAAATACATATATAAATCTTTACATGTTCTGTTAAAAAATATTTGAAATAACAAGCGAAGATCCCCAAGTTCTATATCGTAGAAGTGGCCACATTGCGCGTTTGTCACAGACGCGGTTTATGTCAAAAATTTTGAAGTGAAACTACCTTCCAATGCATGTCAAACAGGTAGTAGCATTAGAGCAAAAACCACATTTGCGTGTATTTCGTTTTTGCTTCTGGTATCGAAAGTGTCAAAAACTGTTCTAGTTTTTTTCTTCTAAATCAAATACAAAAAATACAAAAATAAAAAATAAAAAATTACATTGGAAAAAAAATTAAAATTGTAGCAACTTTCTTTCTTAGTAAATTTGTTTGCTTATCGAAACATTAGGGGTATTCTCCAAATCATTGCACGTAGCACGGATTGTATNATTAAAAATGAAGTGAGCAGTTACGAAATACATATATAAATCTTTACATGTTCTGTTAAAAAATATTTGAAATAACAAGCGAAGATCCCCAAGTTCTATATCGTAGAAGTGGCCACATTGCGCGTTTGTCACAGATACGGTTTATGTCAAAAATTTTGAAGTGAAACTACCTTCCAATGCATGTCAAACAGGTAGTAGCATTAGAGCAAAAACCACATTTGCGTGTATTTCGTTTTTGCTTCTGGTATCGAAAGTGTCAAAAACTGTTCTAGTTTTTTTCTTCTAAATCAAATAGTGCCATGTGAAATACAAAAATAAAAAATAAAAAATTACANGTCGAAACCCATGTATATATTTTGCGAAATAGCATAGCAAGATAAATGCGCCCCTATGCTAGTTGTTGTGTTGTTGGAATTGCTACAGATTTCTCTCNTTCGAAATTTGGAATAGTATTTTTGCATTTCGTGCAATCCGTGCATCGTGCAAGACTTCGAGAATACCCCTATTGATCCATCCTTTGCAAGGCCCAGTAATCAGCGGTTGAGCTGCTGAGTTAGCCGAACATTCCAAAAGCTGCTATTCAATCGTTTGTTTTGTATGGAAAAAGGTTTCACGTGCAAATAGATTTTAACAATTTAAAATTTTTGTGAGAGTAAATTCAAAATATTTGACATTTTCGATACCAAATAATTAAAAAAAAAATCAAATCAGCTGCCCTAATGATACTACCTGTTCAATGTGCCTTGCTACTTTCTAAAAATTATTAGTGGTATTCTCGAATTTCGAAGAGTACGGGAGCACCCCATTGCAAAGTGATAGCATGCATGAGTAGCAAGCAGCGAAATTATGTATCAAATACAATAACAAGAGACAGCAAAAAAAAATGAAGTGAGCGAGATGAGAGCAATGAGAGAAATATGTAGCTTTTCCAACAACAAAACAACTAGCACAGGGGCGCATTTATCTTGCTATACTATTTTGCAAAATATATAACTTATTAAATCCGAAGTTTTTTACGTTGGGCGCCACTTATTAAATCCGAATTTTTTAAATTAAAATTGAAGTTTTCCGTTCGGTTACAAATTTTATTCTCAATCNAATTGCTACAGATTTCTCTCATTCCTCTCATCTCGCTCACTTAATTTTTTATTTTTTTGTTGTCCCTTGTTATTGTATTTGATACATAANGCGACCCTGTGCTAGTTGTTTTGTTGTTGGAATTGCTACATATTTCTCTCATTCCTCTCATCTCGCTCACTTAATTTTTTTTTTTTGTTGTCCCTTGTTATTGTATTTGATACATAATTTCGCTGCCTGCTACCCTTTGTTACACTTTGCAATGGGGTGCTCTCGTACTCTTCGAAATTTGGAATAGTATTTTTGCATTTCGTGCAATCCGTGCATCGTGCAAGACTTCGAGAATACCCCTATTGATCCATCCTTTGCAAGGCCCAGTAATCAGCGGTTGAGCTGCTGAGTTAGCCGAACATTCCAAAAGCTGCTATCCAATCGTTTGTTTTGTATGGAAAAAGGTTTCACGTGCAAATAGATTTTAACAATTTAAAATTTTTGTGAGAATAAATTCACAATATTTGACATTTTCGATACCAAATAATTAAAAAAAAAATCAAATCAGCTGCCCTAATGATACTACCTGTTCAATGTGCCTTGCTACTTTCTAAAAATTATTAGTGGTATTCTCGAATTTCGAAGAGTACGGGAGCACCCCATTGCAAAGTGATAGCATGCATGAGTAGCAAGCAGCGAAATTATGTATCAAATACAATAACAAGAGACAGCAAAAAAAAATGAAGTGAGCGAGATGAGAGCAATGAGAGAAATATGTAGCTTTTCCAACAACAAAACAACTAGCACAGGGGCGCATTTATCTTGCTATACTATTTTGCAAAATATATAACTTATTAAATCCGAAGTTTTTTACGTTGGGCGCCACTTATTAAATCCGAATTTTTTAAATTAAAATTGAAGTTTTCCGTTCGGTTACAAATTTTATTCTCAATCGATCTACAAAATTTTCCATTATTTATAGCACAAAATTTTCAATACAAATTTCAAAGGTTGTTTATTTTCTATCCAAAACAGTGATTGTATAGAAACAGTAGTTTTCCTAACAAGTGAAATCACTGCCAAGTGAATTCATTGATGTACCTTAACTTATACATGGGTTTCGACGTTGCATATTTTGTTGTTTCCCATGCATTTTGTTGTTATGTGTTTGCAAATTATGCAATCCATGCAATCCGTGCTACGTGCAATGGCTTTGCAAGNAAAAAAAAAATCAAATCAGCTGCCCTAATGATACTACCTGTTCAATGTGCCTTGCTACTTTCTAAAAATTATTAGGGGTATTCTCGAATTTCGAAGAGTACGAGAGCACCCCGTTGCAAAGTGATAGCTTGCATGAGTAGCAAGCAGCGAAATTATGTANTATTTTGTTGTTTCCCATGCATTTTGTTGTTATGTGTTTGCAAATTATGCAATCCATGCAATCCGTGCTACGTGCAATGGCTTTGCAAGATTTGGAGAATACCCCTATTGTATCATGGTATTTGAGCTGGCAATCATTGCAAAGTCAACGTCGCGAAACACATGTTTTTTTATTGTGCTAAAATACTTCAAAAAAGTACATATATGTATCAGTTAAAGCTGCATCGAAATATAATTGTAAAAACTTTTCCTTTTCTCTAACGCGCGGCATTTTTTTTTATTTAACATTTGCAATGCGGAGTTGTGATAGGTCGTTCATACAACTTTGTTCGCAACATTGCCATTTCGCCAAAAATGCCACTTTGCAACGCTTTATGAATCCCACTAATATTTTACCATGTGCACATACATAGGTATCTATTGTTTACAAACAGACAAGCGTTGCCTAATTGGCAGCTACTTATTCACATTTTCCAATTGGAATATTACGCATACGCACCTTTGTCAAGTGATTGTGGTTGAGGAAGAGCTTCAGCAATATGGGGCACTTTTCCACCAAGTCAGGAACTTCAGGCATCTCGAAACGTGATAAATTTAACGTAAACGATTTGTTGTCAATGGCATCCTCGCATATGGCCAAGACGTGATTGTGACGAAAGAACTGATATATCATATTCATGATGATTGTTGAATAACAATAATTAATAGACGCGATATGCGAAAAATAACACTACAAAATTTATTTATTTTCCATACAGATTTCGATTATGTAAATAATAGGTTGCTATTTCTATTAGCGTTTGTTGGCTTTCAAACAAATTTGTTGTTTTTTCACCTTTTCATTTTTCACAACTCAATTGGAAGCGCTTGATATATTTTTTTAAGTATTTTTGCTTGCGATTTGCTGTCGAACGAATATTATTGCAATCGCACGCGTCAGCATTTTTATGATTTTTTATAAATTTTTGTAAAATTGTCGCACGATATTCACAAGTGCATGCTTGTGTAAAAAATGTGTAAATGAAAGTCGTGTGCTAAGTTGGTGGATACATATGTATGTATGTATATAAAAATGTATGTTTGTATGCATTTATGTATGTATGTATGTATGTAGGCGCTCGTATTTTTAGCCAACGACGAACTTTGCTTCACCCGGTGAAAGCTGCAGAGCATAACACAGAGCAACGTAACGACGAAGCTAACTGGTCGATGAAGCACCACTGATTGTGCAGGCATAGCACTAACAAGTAATACGCACCGAAATTGGCAACCGACCGACCGAATGCGTATATAAACCTACGTGCAAAATAATAGCAAAAAAAAATATTAAAAATCAACGCGAATTCCTATGCACTTTATTATTTAGTATAAAACTGTATATCTATAAATTCTTTTTAAAGAGTGTGAAAGTTTGGTCAAAAATTTGTTAAAATTAAAAAAAAAATCCTGGCTCCGTTTTAGTTCTAAGAGCTCAGATGTGCATTTTTGTCGTAATAGGGCTACTTAAGCCTAGCGATTTAACAGAAGGGGAAAGGTTCCGTTCCTAGCATATATGTAGTTTAAAAGTGGACATTGTCCTTCCCCAGAAGGATGGGGCCAGTCGTATCATTTCTCTACAACTCGTCAGTTTTGTAGTTGTCCTCAATATATCGGTGTCTAGGACCAATAGGAGTTGTATTCTTAATACATATAATGATGGGACACCTCGTTTAGAGATCTACAACATTCAAGGCCGCTCCACATTGAACTTTCGCGTTGGCGTTGGCGTTGGCGTTGGTTTGACAGAACGCACGTTAAAAGTATGCCTGCTACAATGAACGCTTGGCAGTGAATGCTTGGGCCACTAAATTAACATACTAACGACAGATAAATTAATATTTCATATCAATAATTGCATTAAAAACGGTATTTCTTGCCCGCACTTGATTAAAAAGGAAAAATATTTCACATAATTTTATTTATTTGCAACAGCTGACGAGCGACGCACGCGAAAAGATGAGTGTTGGCCATCTTTTTGTTTTATGTTGGCGTGAGCGTTGCCGAATATTGGCTATGTGGACGGCTGCATTTAAATTCATGTATTCATAGTCAGCTGTTGAAGCGACGCCAACGCCAACGGAACGCCAAAGTTCTATGTGGACGGGCCTTAAGTGAGAGAACTTGTGTTGTCTACGCATATGAGTCTAGAGCTTTCAGAGAAGCCTAAAAGCGACGTAAAAAGAAAGAACGTGTCAGCTGACATAATCTATCTTATCAGTTCTGCGTGTTAACAAAGACTTACCACCGCATGACCGTGACGTAGATGTTGCTTCCCTCTATTTCTATCAACAGCAAACTTTCTACGTACTTCTACGCTACGCTAAGTACACCTTCGTGGGTAACCGCGCTCTAACAGTCAGCGAAGATAAAAACCTGTATTTGCTTATTAAGTGCCGAGTGGTCCCCTGGATATACAGCACCTCTACCTTTATACCCTATATATGTATATAATGAGCTATATTTTTATAAAAGTAATTTTTAAGCAAAAAACACAACCAACTTCAATGCTCATATAAAAATTTAGGAGTACTATTATTTTATTCATGATCCATTGATTGGAACTTAACCAAGTTCATATGGGACCACCCTTGAGGTACTAATGTAAGAATAATAGATTGGCGCTTACATATTTAATAGGCAACTTTTTTAAGTTTTATTTTTTGATGTTGCTCGGCAACTGGGCTCGAACCCAAACCTTTCGGAATGGTAGTGCGCCACTAATCAATACACCACAGCCGTCGCCTTATCTACATATGTATGTACATAAAAAATATTCCGACGAATTAATAATCTCCTCCTTTTTTGAAGTCGGTCAAAAAAATGATGAACATTAAACAAACAAAAGCAAAGTAGTCAACACTGGTCAAAATGTCGCACTGCTATTATTTTGCACTTAGTTGTATGCAAGTACATACATACATACATACTTTTATTTGTACTTATAGACTTTAATATTTAGCTACATGTGTCTCTCTTGAGTTTGTCATTTTACTTTTATTGCTCCTCTACATTTTTGCTAATCGAAAAAAACTTGTAGGGTGCCTATAATTATATCCGGACACTTTATTTTTAATTAACAATCACTTAAATTTAATATTTGTATTTTATTTTAGCGATTAGCACACGCGCCGACTTCAACTGCTCGCACAGGTGTGTTAGCGAATGTGAAAATTGCTTTACTCAAAGACCCGTATCACTTAGCTCACGTTGGCAGTAGAGCACAACTCGGCTACGTATTGGGGTCAGTGTTGCCGCGCCGTCTCAAGAAAATGTACATGTATAGATTTTTATTTTCCATAAAATCAAACATTTATAATTTCAGTTTGTTGTCTAAATTTTTTGTGCATAAGTATTTTGCAAAGTATAATAAATAGTAATTAATATGTTACATTTGTACCTGTATACTCTAAAAAGTGCAACTTTGGAAACTTGCACACATTAAAAGAGGAAACTGGTTACCTCTCCAAGAGAGGCTCTCTTAATATACGCAAATTTGAACAACAAATTTTTAGAGTGTATTTAAAGTCTTTTCAGTAAAATTCATACAAATTTCCTTGAATAAATCAAGTTTAGTTTTCTAAACAGTGTATTTTAAACGACACTGAGATTTTTTTTTCTGTTTTAACCGACTCCACAAAAAGGAGAAGGTTATCAATTCGTCGGATTTTTTTTATGTATGTTACCGCATATCTTTGGACCACGTTAACCGATATGAATAATTCTTTTTTTTTTTAAGAGAAGATGTTACCGATCATTGTATCATGAAGAAATTAACGATAATCATAAATTTTTATATAAGAATTGCATTCGGTTTTTTTTGCTTAAAAATTACTTGTTAAATTAAGAAATTAAAATTTGTGATATGAAAGAGATCACTACTACTAAAGTATCCATAAAAAATTTAAAACTGTATCCACCGAAAAGAGCGGACATTTTTACACAGTACATCTATGGAAGAGAGAATCGGGCCCCTTAACAAACTTATTAACATGTAGTCAGTATTTTCCCATCCATAGACACGGATTTGGGAAACAAAGCAGTTAATTGCAGCTTTTTGACATAATTTTCAAAGGGATCCTGTCAACTTAATCCTGTCANTCCATAAAAAATTTAAAACTGTATCCACCGAAAAGAGCGGACATTTTTACACAGTACATCTATGGAAGAGAGAATCGGGCCCCTTAACAAACTTATTAACATGTAGTCAGTATTTTCCCATCCATAGACACGGATTTGGGAAACAAAGCAGTTAATTGCAGCTTTTTGACATAATTTTCAAAGGGATCCTGTCAACTTGTCGACTTAATTTTGACTATAACTACGGCCCTTTGTTTCCCAGATCTGACCGAAGAGAAGCCGCACAACGGCCCTCCTAGACGTGGTAGAAAGCATTCGGTCGCAAATTGATGAAAACAATGTTACCTTTTTAACTCTCCTTGACCATACCAAGGCTTTTGATTCAGTTGACCACAAGTTATGTTGCAAGTTAGAAAACTTATTAAACTTTTCCAGCCATGCAACTGCATTGATAAGATCCTATCTTGATATTTGTATTAAAAAGTTGAATNGAACCCGGCCCAATCCAATTGTGTCGTAATACATAGAAAGTCCTTAAGAACGAGTGAGCTAGATGAAATCAAATTGGACAATTCGGTCATAAAATATGTCAGCGCGGCCAAAAATCTTGGCATGCTCTTCAACAATAAGCTGACATGGTATGATCATATCTTTGGCACAGTAGGTGAAATGTATGGAATGCTCCGTACACTCTGGTTGTCGCTNCAGTACATCTATGGAAGAGAGACTCGGGCCCCTTAACAAACTTATTAACATGTAGTCAGTATTTTCCCATCCATAGACACGGATTTGGGAAACAAAGCAGTTAATTGCAGCTTTTTGACATAATTTTCAAAGGGATCCTGTCAACTTGTCGACTTAATTTTGACTATAACTACGGCCCTTTGTTTCCCAGATCTGACCGAAGAGAAGCTGCACAACGGCCCTCCTAGACGTGGTAGAAAGCATTCGGTCGCAAATTGATGAAAACAATGTTACCTTTTTAACTCTCCTTGACCATACCAAGGCTTTTGATTCAGTTGACCACAAGTTATGTTGCAAGTTAGAAAACTTATTAAACTTTTCCAGCCATGCAACTGCATTGATAAGATCCTATCTTGATATTTGTATTAAAAAGTTGAATTCTAAATTGACTCGAGTAAGTGAGTGGGCTTCTAAATACGGTCTGTGCCAGAACCCGGCCAAATCCAATTGCGTCGTAATACATAGAAAGTCCTTAAGAACGAGTGAGCTAGATGAAATCAAATTGGACAATTCGGTCATAAAATATGTCAGCGCGGCCAAAAATCTTGGCATGCTCTTCAACAATAAGCTGACATGGTATGATCATATCTTTGGCACAGTAGGTGAAATGTATGGAATGCTCCGTACACTCTGGTTGTCGCTGTACTTCACTCCCTTAAATATAAGACTACTCTTAGCCAAAGCGTACTTAATACCTACGCTCCTATACGGATGTGAGATTTATGCTAATTGTGACGCTGCTTGTAAGCAAAAGTTAAATGTTGTCTATAACAACATTGCAAGATACGTGTTTGGGTTGAAAAGGCTTGACCACGTAGCATCATATGCTGAAAAGTTGCATAGCATCTCCTACGAAAACCTGTTAAAAGTTAGAACACTACTGACCTTGCATAAAATTATATACACAAAGGAGCCTCAGTATCTATATCGAAGACTTCAATTTCTTCATTCTTCGAGGTCAGTACTTCTGGTACATACTAAATATCGTTTTCTTATATCTGAACGCCAATTCTTCATAAATTCGATTCGTCCTTGGAACTCACTCCCCATTCGACTTAGGCTATTAAATAACGCACTGGACTCCAAAAACGAATTAACCAGTTTTTATAATAACGTATAAACATAAATTAATGTACTTTAAACTGAAGAAATACTTCAAATAATATATATATATATATTTTTTTTTTTTTATTGTATTGTCTACAACCTGTCTACTACAAATCAATTCCATCTATACATTAACTACAATTTAAAACTAATTTTGTTTTTAGATTTAGTTATTTATGTATGGTGACTAACACTATAAAATAATTTGTTTAATTGTTGTGCTAGGATTAAAATCAAAATAAATACAACTAACAGACTAAAATTGGTTGGGTTATAAAACTGTGTATTCAGAAAAATTCAAACACTTCTGAGAAAAAAGTTTGAAATTTAGGTGAAAATTTGTTGCACTTTTTTGAAGTTTTCTACAAATTGGTAAACTTGTTTTTATATGGGGTTTGTTAGAGAAAGAACTGTATTTTAATTGAAAATTCTCAAAAATAAATAAATAAACATAAGTTGCACACAATATCACTTTGAAATGGGGTGCTATAGATATGACCGATACTGTATGTACTACATACATACAAATGTATGTACATATGTATATGGAGCTTACCCAGACTAGTTATTGTTGTGTTACGTCCAACCGAACAGTTTGTTGCAATTTTTTACCGAAATCGTTACATCGCGTCTAAAGAGTTTTCCGAAATTAGAACCGATTTCTTTCCGAAATTGTCTAGAATTTCATATAAGAGGGTTGAGACGACTTCGAAAAGAAATACCTTAACGATTCCGTAAGGTATGGTCTTAACTAAATCGAACCGAATTTGTCGGTACGAAATCTTTTTGCGAAATTGTTTAGACATTTTCCAAGCGAAATCTGTATACATATGTACATTAGACTGCATCACCAAAAAAGTTGCGGTTTTCCGACGGGATTACAAAATTTATTATATTTTAAGACGTCCATCAAAAAATGGAGTTTTTTATGAATAAAAATAGTTTATTAAAGAACTTTTTGAAAAAAGTTCCCTCAGATGACAAAACAGATTAGGCTTAAAAAATCTGCATAAAAATATTTTATAGTTCCAATGGAAAAACAGTACCGATTTTTTTTTCTGTGGGGAGTGATGCTGTCTAATGTATGTACATATATTGCAGCGTAAAATTTAATCTTTTTTATTAGTTCATACAGATAAATTTTTATTTATTATCATATGCATTTACATATGTATAATTAAACTAAGTATATAAAAAATAATTCACTTTATGTGTTCGCTCTTTTTGATTGTTTAGTTTTTCTCTCCTTGGCGCCACTAAACAATTTTTTTTTATTGCTTCATCAATTTTAGAATAGTGCTTTTGTTGTATATTCTCCATGAATGAATCCACATGTAGTATAAGAAGTTGAGAGTTCTGTAGACTTTAAGTTGGCAAAAATAAAATATTTAAAGTCATCTGTCGGTGGTTATACAGGGTGTCCCAGAAGTAACCTGCCAAACTTTAGGGGAAGGTAGGTTGGGGGGTGAGCTCTCTGATAAACAAAAAAATTTCAAGTAAAAGTGTTACCGTTTTTGCAATATTTACATTTTTTTGAATTAAAAAAAATCGTGCCTTTTCATGTATTTTCTTTAACTGCGTCTACAAACCAGGCTATACTTAGTAAATTTTTCATGTAAAATACTTCCAGATAGTTGCTTCTCCATACTCAAATGCAATGTAGTTAAAATATATTAAGGAACCATCATAAAATGATGACTATTTTGGGATTTTTAACTTTTTCATAGTTTCTTCCCCAACTTTAACTATCCCTGGTGAAAAAAAATGTACTGAGCTATAACTTTACATTACATAAAAAAAAATTGTTCATTTAATAAAGATTTCAGAAAGGTACCACTCTTACTGTTTCGAATAGAAAAAAAGTTATAGCCGCTTTTGTGGGCAAAGGACTGAGACACGCTAGAATGTATTTAATAGATTTAAATTTAAGTTGCTCTTGTTACCGACCGATGACATACTAAATAGTACAAAGGTACATTATTACCTGCTCCTGACATTATTTTGCGTTACTTACCGGAATTCGGACTAGAGTCTATAACAAGGGCCATATCTATCAATATTTTTTGTGAAGGATGGGTTCACGTGAAATAAAATATACATGAGTTGTTTGAAGAAAAATTTATTCATTTATTGATAAAATATGCTCAAATTGGCGACCTTCTACTCTAATACAAGCTCGGCACCTTTTAAGAAAAGACGCTTTTAGAGATCTTAAACTCAATTGGGCTATCTCAGCAGCAGCTCCATTTATTTGTTCCCGCAAATGCTCTTCGTGTTGAATTGTTTTTGAATAAATTTTGGCCTTAAGACAGCCACAGTACAAAAAATCGAATGGATTCAGGTCTGGCGATCGAGCGGGCCACGTGATTGGCACCTATCGTCCAATCCATCGGCGNATGAGCTTTACAACGATATGGACATAGTGCAGCGAATTAAAATACAGCGGCTCCGCTGGCTTGGTCATGTCGTTCGAATGGACACCGACGCTTCAGCTCTGAAAGTATTCAACTCGGAACCCGCTGGTGGTGGGGGAGGAAGAGGGAGGCCCTCACTGCGATGGAAAGATCAGGTGGAGAAGGACTTGACTTCACTTGGCGTTTCCGATTGGCGTCAGTTGGCACAGAGGAGAAACGACTGGCGTGCTTTGCTGAACTCCGCCAAAATCGCTTAGGCGGTTACAGCGCCAAAAAAGAAGAAGAAGATTAGTAGGGCTCGGAATCTCATGCAAATGCATGTTTCTATTGGGCCTGTTGAAACGGAAATGGTTAATTATTTTTACGAATCATAAAATTTCCTTTACAATGGCATTGAATCGTTTGTGCATATTTTTGCATATTATGCAGTAAATGCTTGATTTTGCATATTTTGCAAAAAAAAACTGTTTATTGCGCATATATATATGTATACTTATATAATACGCGAAAGCATTTTTTGTTCAGCATAAAAGATCTGCACCGTTCGTGCGATTTTCAAAAATGGGGTATCAAATATGTATATCAGAAGAAAGGGGGTTTAATCGCCTTTACAACGGAACCAATTGTTTAAAAATTGGTTGGTAATTTTTTTGTTTATAATATTTTTTTTTATAGAAATAAGTTATTTTTTCCTTTAAATGTGGTTTTTTGCTTCCTCAAGAAAGGGGTTTAACCGCATTGACATCGATAGGAATTTTTTAAAAATCGGTTAGTATTTTTTTTGGTCTAAAATAGGTTTTTTTTTAATTCTTATATACGAAGTATACAAATATGCATATCAGAAGAAAGGGAGTTTAAGCGCCTTTACAACGCTAACAACCTTTTAGAAATCGGTTAGTAATTTTCTTGTTTATTTTTTTTTATAAAAAAAGGTATTTTTTCCTTTAAATGTGTTTTTTCTGAAACTTTTATATACACAGTACACAAATATGTATATCAGAAGATAGTGGATTTAATCGTCTTTACACGACACCAATTTTTTAAAAAACTTTTGGTAATTTTTTTGTTTAAAATATTTTTTTTATACAAAAATTTATTTTGTCATTTAAATGTATTTTTTCTAAAATTTTTATATACGAAGTATACAAATATGCATATCGGAAGAAAGGAGGTTTAATTGGATTTACGACGATATACATTAAAAAAAAAATCAATATGAAATTGTTTGCAATATAAGGAATTAAATTTTTCGAAGACCTGAACTTTGACCCCTTATTGCTCCTGTAATATAAGTTTGCACAGAAAAAGTTATACACCATTTAAATAAGAGAAAAAGGTTTTTAGGTTTTTACCAGAACGAGACACAGAATTAGCTGTCGAAATTTTTCGGATTATCCAAAACTGACAAGTGAATTGTTAGATATCAAAATCCCTAGGGTCTTATCAGTTTATCGAGTTATCACTACTTATCGAATTTCACTGTATGGAGATATCAAACTATGTCGATAGATATCGAAATTTATGGAGCTATCAAAATTAACTAGAGTTATGCAAAGTCTAAAATCAGAAAGTTTATTTTTGAAAATTTCCCAATTTTATTTCTGAATTGTATGCATATTTGGCTTGAAAATAAGTACGCTGGTCATTTTTTGGATTTTCAAAATCTACCCAACATATATACCCTGATTTTTGTTCAAAAAAAGGAGAATTATTTGTCCGAATAAAAACACCTTTGACAAAAAATATTCTCAAAAATCAACGCCAATTTTGAGAGATTTCAATCTTGCACCATCTTTCTCTTCTTCTTCTTCTTCTTCTTCTTCTTCTTCTNCGCTGTAACCGCCTAAGCGATTTTGGCCGAGTCCATAACAGCACGCCAATCATTTCTCTTCTGTGCTAACTGACGCCAATTGGAAATGCCAAGTGAAGCCAAGTCCTTTTCCACCTGATCTTTCCAACGCAGAGGAGGCCTTCCTCTTCTAGTTGTATATAAAATTGAAAAAATTGATTCCGCTGTTTTAAAAAAAAGGTATGAAATATAGAAAGAAAATTGTCCTAACGTCAGGGTATTCGTATTTTTGACACTGACTGTATGTACGTACACTCTTAAGTATATTTATAGATGCGATTGCTCGTTGATGGAAAACACCCACATTCGCGGGAGTCACGTATTGTCCAGCTGTTTCTGAACTGTGAATTTAACTTTAGATCGTTAACAGGAGGCATATTTGGGGTTCATTGGCGCCATAGGAATGCAGGTTTCAATTTCAGATTTTTCAGCCATCTTAAAATTTACTACAGGTGATTGATATGTAGCAAAGGTCTGTGATGGTTTCCCCTTAAAAAATCAATTAGCAATTTGGATAGATTTTATATAGTAAGTAAAAAAAAAATTAAATTCCGTCATGTAAATTTTTGTACCATTGAATTCTAGTAGAACAAAGTACAAGTTTCAAATGGCTAAAAATTACGGTTGTTTTTTTAGAATTTTTTTTGTCCAGGATGTTCCGGTTTTCTTAAAATAAAATAAATATAAATTGTGTGTATTCGTTATATGGAAACCAATTGGACAAAAGAAATCTGAAAAATAGAGTTTGTTGAATTTAAATATTGCACAAAGTTTGAACTTGGATTTACACGGGTTTTGTTAAAGAATAAACTTTATTTTTATAAAAGAATAACCCAAATTAAATAACAAAAAAATAGGTTTATAAAACTTGTCAAAATGTAGTGCGGCTATTATTATTTCGACCACTGTATTTAGTTAGTTTTTTTATTTGTATTTTCAACCAATACTGTTGGGTTTTCTAATAAAATGTATAGGATTTCTCATTACACAGGCCTCTTAACCTTGAAAAACTTATTAGCGATTTGGGTACTAACATTACTTTTTTATTTTTCTGGCGTTAACTTCCAATTTCCAAAAGTCATAGGGTTCGCTGGTTTGGTATAAATCTGTAGAGATGAACTACATACGAAGAACGTTAGGCAGGGTACAAGCCCGCATTGCGATTACTAAAGCGATCAGATCATGTCCAACGGAAGCATNGTTTGGTATAAATCTGTAGAGATGAACTACATACGAAGAACGTTAGGCAGGGTACAAGCCCGCATTGTGATTACTAAAGCGATCAGATCATGTCCAACGGAAGCATTGCATGTCACCTGCCATCTGCCATCGAATGACCTCTTTATCAAGGAAAGTGCTTCATAGAGTGCCCTGAGGTTGAGGGAACTTAGATTGTGGAAAGAACGTACGTACCGGTCTTTGCCATAAATGAGGTATACAAAATAATTTTAGCCTCGAAGCTAGCGAGAACCAGCATATCTATTTTCTCAGATAGTCAGGCAGCGATCAAGGCACTTGGCTCTGTACGCATCACCTCCGAAATAATAAAACAGTGCAGGGANAGAGGTGGTCGCATACTAATCTGGTTAAGATCCGATCAGTGGATCATAAGATATATATATATATATTTTTTTTTTTATATATGAGAGTTGAAGTTTAAAAAAAATTACTTGTTTTAAGTAAAAGTTTAGTTTTAAGTTAATTAATTTTGGTTTTTTTCGTGAATATTGTTAACAACCTACTTTTTTTAATTTTTCTTAGCGTTACCGCGTATTATAAGCATTAACTTCGACCTTCCATGCGTTTCTGATTTACTTCATATCTTTGGTGGTATTTTGAACTAATAATGTGTGTTTTTTAAGCAAAGCTGTTAAGTAATGATTATAAATTGTATTGATTACCGATTTAATTTTTTTCTTTTAAATCTGCTAAATAATTAATTACCATTATTTCCACTTTTAAATTAATAATTACCGAGTGCCATTAAAAATAATCAAAAAAATAGTCATATTTTTAGCCAATTGGTAGAAAAAAAATCAAGAATAATCAAAAAAACTAATGATATTAGTTTTACAATAAATTTAATTATTTATAATTAGCTACATATTAATACGCTAACGAAATCCTATACAAATCTACTCCTCCCTACTGCTCCTATGTTTCTCAACCGATATTGCCATTAAGCCACAATCACTCGCTGACCTTAAACAAATTGGTCAAAAATAGTGTTCTTCGAAAAAAAACATGCAAAATCCAACGGATATATTAAAGAAAAAAGTTTTTTTAAACGAAAACAAAGTAAAGTAAGATTTCTCAGGCCGGTGTTATCAACAAGAATTATAATTGTAATTATCATTAAAATATAATTTGTTTGTTTCAAATAAGCGGTTGACAAAATGTGATCAGCAATCCAGTATCCTCTCAATTACTGAAGCTTTTTTGAGGCAAGTTCCATCAGTTGAACTCAAACTTAATTAAAATTCATATCATCGGTGATACTGCAAACGCGCCATGTCATTTATTACTTCTTGTGCTGGAATGATCGATCATCTGTATCTGAACGCATTTGTAAATATCTCTACAACCGTAAACCAAATACAAGCCTTTCCATCTCTATCCGATGAAGTACAACGATAAATAGAAGTGTTCAGACAAGGGTAACGGATCATCTGAGTCCAAGAAAGTTTTGGTGAATCACCCTTGTGAGAAACGCACTAGTGCCGAATTGGTTCGGTACTACTTAGAGAACTTAGAACCATGACTAGTACGTATTCATTTTCTTTTGCATGCTAGCAACTGGCGAATTTAACATTGCGGTGCCCTACGAAACTTCGACAACTACAATAGCCCAACTTCGCTCTGGCTATTGCAGCAGGCTAAACTCTTACCTGAGCAGAATCAATGCAGATGTGCCCAGCCAATGCCCGGCATGTGGAGAGTCGCCACATGACTCCCGGCACCTCTTCACATGCCCTGAGAACCCCACTCAGCTGACGCCCCTCTACCTATGGACAGACCCTGTGGAAGTCACACACTTCCTGGGCCTCCCCCTAGCTGAAATAGACGACAACGTTGACGGATGAACCGACCCGAGCGGGGCTTAGTAGCCGCTACAACAACGAAAGTTCGATAGCTTCCGCTTCATCCCTTTTTCGATAGGTCTAAACCACTTCTAAAATCGAAAGCGATACAAGTAATTTTTAAGTAAAAAAACACAACCGACTTTAATTTAGGATTATCGTTATTTCTTATGATCCAATGATCGGATCTAAACCAAGTTAGTATGGGACCAGCCCTAAGATACCACCTTTGCGATAAAAAAGAATTCGGTTAACGTGGTCCAAAGTTATGCGGTAACATATGTATGTACATAAAAAAAATATTCCAAAGAATTGATAACCTCCTCCTTTTTTGAAGTCGGTTAAAAAATTAATTATTTTCTTTTTGGTTTTCCCATGACAGCGATTAAAAAAACTTATCAAAGAAATGTAATTAGAACTGGGTATTTGAAGACACGTGTACATACCTTGGCTGTAGCTGAGTGTGCAGATGTGCTTGCTGTTATTGGTTAGATTCCAGAAGGTCGCAGGTTCGAATATCATCAGTTAAAATTTGTATGTACATTTTTGCTTTGTGTTTCCAAACTATGAAAAAGCATCCGTGAAGTGCACAACGTAAGTATATTCGAACGAAAAAACCGCCAAATAAATATCTAGTTTAAGTTTACCTTCGTAGCGTATTTAGTGAGAACACTTTCGTAGATTTGACGAAACTCGAACCTACGATGGATTCAGTGTAACTAAAGCGCCGAGGAACAATTCTCTCCAAATGTATTACACTCTCACGAAAATTGTTCAAATTTTTGGTTGGACCATTTTTTCGACGACATGGACAATAGATCGGGTCGGACTCCATATGAAAGAAAAGTGTCAAGGACGAAAATTTTTATCACCCTGAGTCCTTTCTAAGAAAACCTTAAATTTTTTGTGACCCAGTCTACTTGATTGTTTTAATGATGTTTAGGTCTGCGAAACTCTTCTGTGCATGAGCCTGTGTTGTCACCCAGTCCAACCTATCCTAACCTAAAATACCGTTACCCCAGTATCAACTAATGTCTGGCGCCTTGAATTAACTAAATAATAAATAGGTAAACGTAAACAACTCGTTATCAATGCATTTAGCTGATACACGTTGTTTCTGTTTTCAAGTCATTGTTCGAAAACAGGTTGTGAGCGCTAACAATTTATCAAAGGAATATTTATACACAACGTAAAAGCTAATTTTGTAATAGCTGTGTAAATTATACTTATACGTGCATACTTGCATATAGAAATAATGTTTAAAAATTAATGACTTTGCTGATACAATTATAATAAATTATCATAATATTTTCCACATAAGCTTCAGCTTACAACTAGGCCAGATTTACTAGTACTCAGCATGTTAATTTAGATTAACGTACTTAGCTGTGCAACATGCTTGTATTAGAGTAGATGTTCCCAAACCTTTTTTTTCTCGTAGACCCCTTTCAAAAGTTGATTGGTTTCGGTGGACCCTGCTGCTACATTTCTAACATATTAACAAAGCTCGTCAAAAAATGTGAAGATTAGATCTTCAGAAACTAACAATAGAGAAAATACCGAATCTAGAAAAATTGATGACAAACAACCAAGCAAGCAAAAAGCCCAAAAAGCGTTCCACTGTCTCGCCTTCTTCAAGGCACGATGGGCAAATGGAGTTGTCATTCACGTTTTTGTTGTTTGTGTTTGTGCCACCTGAAGTGACCAGTCAGCAGTTCTAGAAGTTGTCTGCAGTCCCATCTGCTCAATGAGACCAAAAAACTAGATAGAACTTCTGAGATTGAAGGCAACATGCCCACCCGCATCCCCTCAATGTCCCCAGTGATGAACGAAGTGGGGAGTGCTATAACTGGTTGCATATCGAGCAATGCCTGGTTGTTGTTGTTGTTGTAGCGGCTACAACAACCCCGCCCAGATCGGTTGGTATCTCAGTCGTTGTCGTCAAGTTCCACTAACGGCAACCCTAGGAAGCGTGCAGCTTCTGCGGGGTTTGCCCATAAGGACAAGGTCGTTAGGGATGTCGGGTTTGCCGGGCATGCGAAGAGATGTTTCGAGTCATGTGGGGTCTCTCCGCATGCCGGACATTCATTCGGCACATCCTCATTCAGCCTACTCAAGTAGGAGTTTAACCTGCTGCAGTAGCCGGAGCGAAGTTGTGCAAGTGTAGTGCGCGTCTCCCGAGGCAGATGAAGCTCCGTCTCGTCAATGTCCGGGGGTGGTGTGCCCAGAACGGCATTCACAGGTCTAGAGTCTACATAACTCGAGACTGAGTCCCTGTGAATGCCGTTCAAGGCCTGTCTGTAGGCTGTCGGGTCCAGAGGTTGCTTAATGAACCTCTGGACTTCGTCCGTTAGTTCATATAGATGCCTCCTGACGTGCCTAGGCGAGGGCTCCTCTGCAAGCAGCTGTCTGCTCGGGTGGCCACTTCTGTGGCTCCCGATCAGCAATGCCTGGTCGAAGCCGACTGTGGCCAAATGGTCAGATGTCTGATTACCAGGTACTCCCGGGTAACCTGGCACCCAGAGTAAAGCAAGCTCGTTATGTTTACGAGCATAATTAAATCGAGAGAAAAGTGAAGTTTATCCCCACTAACTTTGAAGAAGAGCTCAGTTCCTGACCCACAGTCAGTTTTGGAGCCACCAGTAAAGACTCGAAAATGTGTGAGGCCTGGCTGGAATTAAAACGGCATTTAGCCTCAGGGAACTCAACGTTATACAATCTCCTCAACAAATGTATCCTGTAGCATTGAAAAGACACAAGCGCTCAAATCTCTGTCGCCAGCAATTTCCGCCTTGCCCAACTCAGTGTTATAGCAACATCCGTTTATTTTTAGTCTGCAGGTGGTCTTTAAGGATTCCCTAAGTATGAAGACACACAGTTATGGTAAGTGCAGCAGTGCGTCAAGAGCACTAAACACCGCTCAAAAAAATTATTGTTAAATAATGAGGTTATCAGCAACCATTTTGGTTCTTTACTATCGAAACCAAATAACTTTTCGTAGACCCCCACTTACAACTCGTGGACCCCTATATTTGTTTCACGCCAACGTAGACCCCCCGCCGAGTCTCCCATGGGCACCTGGGGGTCTACCTGGACCACTTTGGGAATCACTGTATTAGAGGAACTAAAATAGCGGCTGCGGCATTAAGCAGCGTTTGAATTAATGCGCCAGCTATTGATAAGCGACCGCATAGATTACATGTGATAAGCTTTTGGTATGCACACGGGCCTCAATATGGAGCTAGCAAATAATCGCTGTTCTATTAGCATTGAGGATTGAACAAAAAAAAAAGGTGAACTACATATGTATATACGACTTGCATTCACGTTAAAGCTTTTATTTTATTCTATTATTTTTTATAAATACTTTAATTAGTATTAACGATTATTACAAGAGACTTGAAGTTTTATTTTATTACAAAAATATTTTACATACATATATGCAAATAAGTAAGTATTATTTTTATATTTGGTTTTAATATTTTTATATTTGTATTTGCATGCGATTAGAATAGCTTTTTGAAGTTCACCTTAAATGATGTAAAGCTATAGTGTTCAATCAACCGCATTAATAGATAATTGTTGATTAAGAAGAATAAAACACCTTGTGCGCCGATCCAGTAGAATGTGTTCCACGTCCTGAATTCAAAAAGATATGCAGGCAAGAGCCATAGTCCCTGCGCCAACAACCACATACTAAAGTAGCTAATCGCACGCATCACTGAAATCGATTGCAAATTGTTGAGGCAAAGCGGCAACAGCGCCAGATACCAGACAAAGTACTGCGAAGTCACCACCGAGTTAAAGGTTACCATAACAAACGCCAGCGCAAATACACAGAAGGTTAAGGTTTGTCGAAATTGGCCAAAGCTGAAGCTCAAATAGAGTAGCAAAAATAATTGTGGAGCCAAAATTAACAACTTCTCAACGAGTGACATTTCCATCGCATTTCCGCTCAGATATTGCACCAGAAAGTACAACGAAAAGTTATGTCGCACATCCCGTCGCACAAAATGATACAAATACGCTTCATATATGTACTGCCAACCGTAGATGAAGTAGAAGAAACCGGTAACAGCAAAGAGGGCAACACATGTGCCCACAACTAGCAACACCTGTTTGTATGAGGGAAATATTAGTTGCCGTAGAAGATCGCGTGCACTGCGTGTTAGACTCGTTGACAAGCAGAGATAGTAGGCGAGGCTAAAGAGCAGCGGATATAGGCGCAGATGTATGGCAAAGCCATGCACCAAGCCCGCAGCGAAGATCAACCAATTGGCACCACGTTCCGTATCCTCCGACTTGACTAGTAGATACACAGCGAGTATGACAAAAAAGCTTGAGAAGCTATCACCGTTACCTCTAGTCGATATAATAGCTGTTAGCGGGTTGTAGAGCCAAAAGCAAGCGGATGCGCGTGCAATATTCTCCGGACGATTGCGCGCATCTGTTTCGCTGTAGTGCTGTGCCGACCTTATTTTACCAAATTTACTCAGCAAAGCGTGCACGGCTTTGCGACATTGCACTTGCAGTTGAAGGCGCACAAGCATATAGATGAGTATCGCTACAAATATATCAAATGCAGCGTAGATGACTTTGCCGATGACTGGATGCAACAGCACATTTGGTATTTGCATGTATGCCAAAATGGGACTATAACGGTAGGTGTGCCGGTTAAAAGGCGTCTCACCTTTCAGCACATGACGTGCGCCATCTGTAACCACTTTATAGTCTATATCTGTATAAGGCACCGCGGAGTGCGCGTCATGCCAGTGGCCATAGGTGATAAGCAGCAGGCGCAGTGCAATGGAAATAAGCAGGTGTGTGCGAAAGCTCAGTTCTAGTAATAGTGTTAAGCAGCGGCGCAAAAATGGCTGCGATGGTTGGACTATGTTTTTGGATGCCGTGTTAGTCAAGGACATCTTAAAGCGGGTTCGGTAAGTACAATTATAGTTAAGTTTTATACCAATTAGGGTTTACTGGCTAATTTAAATATGGTATATGTATGCAAGTAGTTGAGTTGTATGTTTACTTCTGCCAAATGATTTTTGGACTTTGATTTTTTTTCGATTTGATTTGAAAGTTTTCTGTGGAAGTTAGTATTAATTTTAATGTGTTTTTACTCTTCAACTAACCTACTGAGTTCCAATAGATTATCCATATCAGTTTTATATGTATTCGTTACGAAAATTTTCCATTTGTGTATCTAAATAAATAAATCAGTTTACAATTTCGTTTTCATTTCCTTTGCTGCTTTCTGTAAGCATTCACTGAACTGTTGGAATTCCTTATCGCAAATATGATGCTGCACATTTAAATCTCGTGTCACACATGCCGCATAGACTGCTGCTTTATCAGCGCATTTACCCAGCAGCACGGGATAGTTGCGTAGCCTCTGTTTGGCTTTACGCACTGATTCCATTCTCTAATGATAACGCACTACCGACTTTGTTTTCGCGCTGATTACTTTCGATTTGACTGAGTGACTTTATTACTTAACGCTTTATTCTTAACGCTTGTGGGGTGGCGGTGCTCCGCCGCGCGGTAGTGGGATGGGATCCGCAATGAAGGCGTCGTACAAAGGTTTTGAAAATAGCACCAGCAATGAAGTCGTGATAAAAGTAATCTGAAATAGTCGTGGATTACGTTGAATCCAACTGCGTTTTGGCAGCACAGCTGTACGGCGCCGTTGCCCACTCTCCTGTTGTGCTTGTTGTTGGAGCTTTTGAAGTTTTTCTTGTATTTCAGGTGAAGGTTTATAGGGTGGAATAGAAGGCTTTTGCATTATTCACTGGAATATGGAAATTTAGAGTTTTAGTTATATACGTATATGTAAACCATAATATTTGTGGTTTATCTATCAGTTATGGCGTTTTCTCTTCCTCAAAAAAATTTGCCTTTTCATGGGAAAAGGTAACATTTTTCGATGGAAATGAAAGCATCATAATCTAAAAAATATATATGTATGTAAATATATCTACATAAAAGCTAAAGAAAGACCGAACAATGACAAAGACCGAACTACCGCTTCGACAACAAAAATTCGATTTGGCCGAATTTTCGTCCGAATTTTTTTTTTTTTGATAGAAGGGAGTATCAAAACCTTTATTTAAATACGTAAATATAAAATCAGGTATCTCGATGAAACAAAAAATCAATAGGACATTCCAACTGCGCTCTTTAATGAACTTTCACGAAAGTTCTTTTAACAAAAACAAAATGGATCCTTTTCCAAATTTCAGTACCTATGTATGTATATACTTCTGAACTCTTGCCAACAATGCTAATTTGGACTGAATAGGCCATTGAGAAGTAAGTCCCGATCGTCGTACAGAAATCTCACTCATGCCTAAGCTGGATTATGTCACAGAAGAATTGACAATGGAAGTATATAACGCGGATCGCGATTCTGGTAGCAGAAAAATAAGGCTTCGGAATTTGCATTTTTGATTAGTTTCGAGACATGAGGTTTGTTCGTCGAAAATCCAGCAAGAATTATCCAACACTCAAAATATCAGAGAGTAAGAAAAAATTCTCTCAAATTCTCTCTCATGTTGAGAAACTTGCAAATTTCTGCACGAACGCAAATTTGCAGGAATTTGCAAGTTTCGCTGCCAGCTGGCGTCCACGGTTGCATTTCAAACATAAAAAATTTTTATAGAATTTTTAAAATTCTTTCGGATGGCCAAAAACAGGATATACATGTATATTTCTTGTTGTTCTGACTTTCTTTAACATACATTTCAATTTCTTCATCGTACTAGCTGTCGGGTTTCTTAAATCGACTCTGGTTGCAATTGCATTCCGATTGCGAATACCATTTTTTTCAGCCGAATTAAGTTCAAATCATTGGAATTAACTAAATTAATTATATCAACAATTATTTACTTCCTTTTTTCATAAAAAAATCGCTCGTGTTTATAAATTTTTAAATTTAAAGAACTAATTTATTCAAATTATTGTAGACAAAAATGCAACCATGCGCCACAACCACATGATTTTCGTGTTTGCACAGCAAGAATTTGCAACTTCTCTCCAAGAGAACTGTCACTTTGCTCTCACAATTTTTGAGTGTTGGATAATTTTTTGGTCTGCACGAACGCGATTTGGGCAAAAATCGTGATAATTCGTACAAATTTTTTGCTCGACGAACAAACCTATGTACAGGTGCCTCCAGAAAAACTTCCCCGAATCACATTTAGCCTTCATGTATCGAAGTGGGATACCTTGACTTCTCCAAAACTAATAATCGTAGGGTGCATACATTACGGTGCCCATCGAAAATATTGTTTTTTGGAAATTTCAAGACCCAACCCCCAAATTTTATTCGTTTTTATGAGAAATATTATTGTCTATTTTTATAGATTTTTTAAAGATCATTTAGATATTCCACCAAGCCAAGTCCGACAATTGATTATTATGTACCATTTTAAAGGCAAATACATATGTATATCATTTTCTCAGATCATATTCGATCTTTGAAATCGAACCAATAATAGTCATTTAAAAACTCATAAATCTACAAAATCGTATTTTCTGCCGAAATCGACAGGTCGCCACCTCGAAATGACCTTTAAAAAATCTATAAAAATGGGCAATAATACTTTTCATAAAAAGTAAAATTAGGGGGTAGGGTCCTGAAATTTCACTTGATATATTCTAATTCAGCACCCATTGTTCAGGTCCTATCAGTTAAGTAGCGTAAAAATAAATAAAAATTCACATATTCCTCGAACTTGAGTCTCTTCACATAACCATAGAGCAGGTAGCCAAAGAACTCAGCTAAGCTTTGGTAGAGAGGGATCTCGAAAAGCTAAGGTGATATTCTCTAAGAATATGGTTAGGCTAGGGTCATCGCTCCCGCTAGCTCTGTTCCATAAGGATGACATAGGCAAAACCATACTGTTTGAGAAGAGATTTAAAATAGAGCTATGCAGCAAAGCAACTGGAGCGTTCCCGCCTCCGAGGGATTACTTCAGAGTTGCACACTATACTGGTACGCAGATGGCTCGAAGACCCCAGAAGGAGTAGGGGCTGGAGTCCTCGGGCCCAGAACCAGAATCTCTGTTCCTACGGGGAAATGGTCGAGACCTTCCAAGCAGAAGTCTATGCCATCTATCTATGTGCGCAGACAATCATGAATAGAGAGAACCGAAATGAGTCTTAATGCTGAGCCACAGTCAAGGTGCACTAAGGCTATTCTATCCTATGAAGGCAAATCTTCGTTAGTCATTGAGTGCATTGAGAAGCTAAGCTCCCTTGGCAGACACAATAACATCAAATTAGCGTGGGTAGTCGGCCATAGAGGCGGCTGACAGTCTCGCGGCAGTCAGGACTTTAGTAGGCGCAGAGCCTCTCCTGGGAGTAAGTCTATAAAGGGGCAGCTTAGGAGAGAGGAACACACTACGGGATATAAACTGGCACACTTCAGGAGGAATGCGCCAAGCAAATAATTTACTGGGAGGGGTTGACAGAAGAGATTCCAAAGCTTAATTAACCTCCCAAAAGAAAAGCTTAGAATTCTAACAGGTAGGTATGCTTACAGGACACTGCAGACTAAGGGATCACTTACAAAAGCTGAGAACATGGTCTAATGGCGACTGCACCAGCGAGACTCCGCTTCACATTCTCACCGAGTGAGATGCAGTCAGCAGAAGACGTGAGAGGAGTCTATGCTCGATGTAGCCTAAGCTTAACCAAATCCACTTTATCGCCAGGTCGCAGGGCACACCTCATTTTAATATCTAAACATCTATCTACTCACGTTTTTTTACAGAAAAGTTGGCTGGTTACTTGCCGGTGTCAATTCCTCTTCCTTGTTCCTCTTTGTCAACAAGATAACTTTTATCCAAATATATCCCCGAACAGCAAGTTGATTCTTTATGCCACTTCAAGCAACAGATACGCATTTGTTCCAGGACTTCCAAGCATTTACTTTCTTGATAATTATTTTCTATTACAGCATTTCGGAATTATATAATTTAATGGTGCTCTTAAAAGGGATTTTCAACCATCCTTTACTATTTACATACCGCTTAGACAGGCTTGTATTTTACATGCATTTGCTTTACACGGATCTTTACGCCTGCTGGACATCAATGAAGTAATTTATTTCCTTTTTTAAGTGCATTTATAATTTATATTTACAAATTTTTACTCCGCCGTCGGCTTTTTATGGTCAGTGTTGTAGAATGTAAATAAATATTGCTGTGTTTATTGGGATTTGAGGGGTAATCATTTTTGGTCGTGTTTCATTTGCACTTCCGGGCACTGAATATTGTTATATGCAAAGAACGTAAACGTTCATTTACGTTCTTTGGTCCGAAATATTTTAAAAATATAATAAAAGTAGTGTGTTTTCAAATTCATTTGTTTTTGTCTTCCCTTTTCAATTGATGAGAAGTCAAAAAAAATGCGGTGTAAACACCATCAAATTATTGATTTCAAAGCACGCATTTGGGGCCAATTTAAATGTAATACACGTCCTTACGTTCAAAATTGCATTAATTTTAGTACTAGCAGTGTAGCCACTTTACCCCAATTGTGGTAGGTCTACAAAATTTTGGGTCATTTTCCCCTTCTACCTCCTTTTTTTTGGAAGTCGGTTAAAAATAACAGTTGTTTTGGGTTTGATAATTTTTGATACTTTTTCTGCTTGGCAACTGATACTTTTTTGCAAGCTCGCGGCAACGCTGGATACAACTCTGTTATTGACAGCTGCGCTCGTCATATCAAATAGAAGAAAATTCTGAGCCGTGTCAATTTTTCTTGCCTATAGAATTTTTAGCTTCTGATTAAAACAATAGTTCATATTATTATTTTTCGTGGAAAGTGCACCGTGAAATGTAAATTGTGTAAAAAGATATGCATGTTTTCTGTTGCCAGCAAAAAGCGTGCTAATTTTGCAATAAGTTCACTGCAAACAGTAACCCCTCCAATTAGAATTAGAACAACAAAACCAAAAAAAAAGCGCTTCAGTACGGACGTTCTGTCGTCGCTAGCGCAACGTTTTCATCGGCAACGTCTGCATCGAGGAAGTAGTTAACGAAAAAATAGTGATATAGACGAAAACAGTGACGCAGCTGCGGCGAGGGCATTGAAGACAAATCGAAGAAAAATACCAAGCCAAACCTTTATTATATCGTTTGGGAAATTGCATAAATAATTGAAATCTTCTCATATAGACTGATAAAGGCATCAAACGCATTAAAAAAGCATGCCTTCAAAAAAGAAGAAATACAATGCGCGTTTCCCGGCGGTGAGTGTCAAATGTTGGAAAAAGTGAATGGGAGTGTGTAAGAGCGAAGAAAACATTAAAAATTGGGTAGCAACTTCAGAAGATAAAAACAATAAAAGCTTTTGTAACTACTGATACGTTCGCTGTTGGCGTTTTCATTCAGCCGATAGTTGGGCGCACAAAGTTTATTCACACGAGCATGCACACACACTCATTCCCTTTCATTTCTTGTGGCAGAAAAATCTGATAAGATTTTTATATTTTTACAGGGTCGCATCAAGAAAATAATGCAGAGTGACGAGGAAATAGGAAAGGTCGCACAAGCTGTTCCTGTCATAATTTATATCCTTTTCAAAATACAAAACGAAACATTTTTCTTTTCTAACTATGACGCTTTGAGTATGCCGAGAAGATGCAAAAACTTGGGTGAATTCCATAACGTCAATATACAAAGCATCAGTGTCTTTCATTTCTTTAGTTTGTAACGCCATATATGCGCATGGTTACATGCTAGTTTTGAACTAGGTTGCGCAAGTTAGACTTTTTCTTCTAGTGCGGTTTTGAAATAAAAGAGTCCAATGCTTAGAATTTTGACGTTATGGAATGCACCTGTTGTTAAATTTTTCTCTGGCTAATCAATTACTCAACTTAATTCCCTTAAGTATATTTGTTTCTCATTTTAAATATGACTTGGTCAAATCCGGAGCCAAATTGGGAAAAATTACTCCTATCAATATTCATTAGGACTACATACATACTTATTTTATCCCGTCCAAAATACGCTTATTCTTACCCTTATAGTTCTTGAGATTTGTGAAATTTATATATTGGAAGTTCCCGCTCTGGTCATTTCTTGCTTTTCTGGGGAGTATACCTACCCAGGATATTATATCCGCCTTCGGGCTGTATATAATATACGTACATATGTATGTAGTTCAATGTTAACCATCAGATTTTTCGGTAATTTTTTTATTATCTATTAAAAACAACAATAACAACGGTTTTCATTAACGGATGTCTTTAACTTGTATTCCTATGAATATATTTTGTTTCTTTTTGTGTTATCTTATATACCAAGGACATTAGAACTCTTTGTGGAATCGCTTTTAACAAAGACACTGAGGATTACTAATTCGCGGAATGCAAAAACTTTATCTACATCCCACATGAAGCAGTGTATTATGTCTGAGCAGCGATTTGATTTCTTACGTGAACTTGTGAAAAATGTACCCGACATAAGTGTGGCAGAAGAAGCTGCCAACTATAATGAAGAGGATGGCCAGAGTTCTCCCGAAGATGTTTATCCCGATTCGGATACTCCATATGATCTTAGCATGCCATCTACATCAGGTGGCCGCAACAATAATCGTGGAGTTGCCGCAACAAAGGCCAACGGTGGTCAAACAAATTACCAGTACAAACAACAATACCAACAACCGCCACAAAACGGTAGTGGCAATGATTCTGGTATGACTGAAACAGACTTAAGACAACGTATGCGTCAACGTATTAGTGGAACACAAAGTGTCATTATGCATACTGCATCTGTGGTTCAACCACTAAAATTAATGCGTTCCGAATCATCGCCTGCTAATGCAGCCCAGCACATGTGGCATATAGCACCAAATGCTGCAACCCCACAGCAACAGGGACAAGGGCAACAGAAACGGCTTCGGCATCAGGCGCAGTCAGTAGCGTGCAGCAACAATAATGACAACTGCTTCGACTCATCGCCGCCAAAGCGTCAAAAGTGTGAGCCAACAACACAACAAACACATTCACAAACTGCCATACCCGCGCCTGTTTTCAGCTACGATCTTTGCAATAAGCCCATTGTAAAGATAGACTACAGCAATCTGCCGCTAACACCTGCCATTAGGGGCACCAGTGAACAGCTCAACACAACCGCAGCCATAGGCAACTTATCGTTGAGCGCACCTGTGAGGAATGCGAGCTTCAATTTTAGTGTTGACGCACCCATCATCAATATCGATTTGTCAAACATTGTAACGACCTGCGTTGAGAGCAAAAAAACAAAAGGTAATAATGTGCCCGCCCCAGCTGTTGCAACAATAAGCATTGGTGCCTTGCCGGTTGAATTGGCAAATGCTGGTGCAACGCAACCTACAAGCACGGGCAACATTTATGGCAAAATTGGAGCTGATAAAGCATCATCTACGTCCACTACTCCGCCCTCAAATCAAAGTACTGATTCAAAAACGGACTCTAATACCACAACCGTCGATAGTACGTCATCGTCAGCTTCGTCATCCAGCTGCTCACCATCATCATCGTTTGCGTCGACTTCAGCCAATAGTCAACAGGGTGGAAATAAAGCTATGCTAAAAGCATCAACTGATATAATGGCAAAAATGACTGCGCCAAGAAAAAATGCACTCTCGGCAACGTGTAAAAATTCAAACTCATGTTTCGAGTTAGACGAAGACTATGACAATATTTGAATATAATGTTTTTAGTTTTTAAAACTTAACTATTGTGTTAAGGATTTTTCCTTTTTTTTTAATAAATTCAGACTACCAAAAAAAAAGTTGAAGATCTCTTGCATTCCCATGACAAGTCCCTAACCCAGACAGCCCAATATACTACTACCAGCTTCACTAATAAATGCCAACACCCAGAAAACAGTACGAGACTCGTTACTTTAGAGAAAATGTTTGATTTTATTACGCTAGAAGTCAGGTTAAAGAAATACATTAGAATTGGATTTGAGAACGGTTGTAAGATCACTACGCATTTACGATAGATGACCAACTTATCGACTGGTGCCATATTTTATTGCTATATTTTTTCCAATAAGTTTACACTCTTTTTATAAGCTTTTATTTAATTTGGTCATCCGCGGAAATCGCGGAAATTTCCAATCGATTTTAAACCAACTTCCCGACACTTGAAATTTTCAGCATAGTTCCAATCACGATGATAAGGCAATTTAATATATAAATGAATTCCCCATATGATCCAGGGGTCTTGATTCAAAGGCGGTAAAAAAATAGTAAGATTTATGGCTAACAGAGCGTAATTTGCCAAAGAACGTAAAACCACTATAAAATTGCTAAAGCTGCCGGCGATAGTTTAGCAAAGCTATTTGTGGAAAATTTTAGATATCAACCTAGTCTAGATATGAACCTCGTTGTAGGAATTAGAAGACTCCAGATGTCGCCCCGCCAGAAGATGTTAAATATTGCGCCTAAATATATGCCATTTATATATGCTACAGCGGAAATGGACGACACTCCATTTATTTAAATGAAATTAACTGCTGCTATATGTACATACATACATATGTATGTTAATTCAAAACGTAAGCAAACATTTTGCTTGCATAGTCTTCTGTTCTCTTTCATTGCAAGTTGAATTATTTTAATATTATTGCAAAAGTTTGTACATAAAATAAAATAACACTTTTTAATATACAACGCTTTTATAAATGGACTAAAAATTAGAAAATAAAATAATGTAAAAAAAAATATTTTTTAAAAACAAGCTTTTTTTTAACATGTACAATCAAAGGAATAAAATAAAGTAGTGTAACAAAAGATTTTTTAGCAAGAAAATTTTGTCAAAACTGCACTAAAATGAATAAAATAAAATAAGTTAAGGTCTCGTTAAAGTTACTAAAAGCCATTTAGTGAAAGGAGTTATTCAAACTCTAATGAAAATTACTAACAATTTGTACTAATTTACTTCGTTTTTAAAAAAGCTTGTCGCGCGAATAGCAAACCGGCATTTAAATATCTGCATACATACATATAAATACATACATACCTAACCAATTATGCATGTACGCTGAATTCGCCGACAAGCTTTTTTAAAAACGAAGTAAATTAGTACAAATTGTTAGTAATTTTCATTAGAGTTTGAATAACTCCTTTCACTAAATGGCTTTTAGTAACTTTAACGAGACCTTAACTTATTTTATTTTGTTCATTTTAGTGCAGTTTTGACAAAATTTTCTTGCTAAAAAATCTTTTGTTACAATACTTTATTTTATTCCTTTGATTGTACATGTTAAATAAAAGCTTGTTTTTAAAAAATATTTTTTTTACATTATTTCTTGGTTATTTTACTTAATAACCGTCGTGAGATAAGTGTATGTAATAACGAGGAATATGGGATCAAACTTCAACAAATATACTTTATACATATATATATACAAAATAACACGAGCTGATAAAATAGTATATAGAGCCCGACATAATATTGATAAGTTTTGACTATTTATATTTTATTATTTAATTTTTACCCCGACTTCAAAAAAGGAGGAGATTATCAATTCGTTGGAACATTTTTTATATATGGTGCCGAATAACTTTGGACCACGTAAACCGAGTTCTATAAGTCTGAGTTGGTACATCAGAGGTGGTCCCATACTAATTTTTTGTTTACATCCGACCATTGGATCATGAAGAAATTAACGGTACTCCTAATTTGTATATGAGAATTGAACTCTGTTTTGTTTTTTGTTTCAAAATTTTTGTTAAAAAAAAAATATAGTTATATAACAAAAATCATGTAAATCAAAGTTTAAAACTTTTTATAAAAATTTAAAAAGTCAAATATTCATCAAAATTATACACTACTCAGAATTTTTAGAAAAGTTTTAGGTATGCAGTTTTATAACCCATTCAATAAATAAGTGCAAGTTTGAAGTGGTTACCGTTGGTTTTTGGTAATTTTTTGATGTTGTCGGTGTAACCCATTTACTTCGATACGATTATGTTCGGTTTCTTATTGTTTTGTATTGAGGAAAATGCAACACACCGTCATCAAAAAATTTGCTAAAATCAAAGGTATTTTGTAGCTATTTAGCATAAATTCAAGCTACAGTTTTTGTAGAAAGTTTGTTACGTGGACATCTGAGTTTTGTTAGAGAATGGACTTGGTTTTTATGAAAAAATATTTAAAATTAATTTGAAAATAAAATGTTAAAACTTATCCAAAATAGTGTGACGTCGGGCACTAAAATAGCTGCTTTTTTTAACGAGCGACAAAAGAACCTCTAGACGGGTCAACTTATTGACAGGCCCTGAGCGGCATTCACAGGGAGTCAGTCTCGAGTTATGTAGACTCCTGACCTGTGAATGCCGCTCTAGGCACACAACCACCAGATATCGACGAGACGGAGTTTCATCTGCCTCGGGTGACAAGAACCACAATAGCTCAACTTCGCTCTGGCTACTGCAGCTGGTTAAACTCATACCTGAGCAGATTAAACGCAGATGTGCCAAATGAGTGTCCGGCATGCGGAGAGACACCTCATGAGTCATGACTGTAAACATCTCTTCGTATACTTGACGACTACGACCAGCGTTGCCAGGTTGACGTTTTTAACGTCATTTGGACGTTTTTTGTACCCTGTTGACGTTTGGACGTTTTTTGTGTAAAAAATGACGTTTTTTAACTTCCCAGTAATTTTCTTTGTTACTAAATCTTATAAGTAGAACAGATTTTGAATTATTTTCTTAATAAATCTTTACAATCTTTGTGTTTTGCTGTAGCTGCTTCAAAAGATTTTTTTCTGGATTCTTGGACTAAGGATCCCGTGTTCAAAGGCTGGCTGTAATGTTTGCAATTGCACATTTAAAGTCAATTCAGGAAGAGCCGATCTATTGCAGCAGGCACGCTCGCAAAAACATCAAAAAAGCTGTGCAGCTCCCGAATTCGCTCCCTCTTGCAAATATTCTGGGTTATTGAATGCATTCCCAGTAAAAACTTGCAAGTACTAGCAACAATTCCTAACAATTTTTTGATATTGAATGGACCTATTGCTATGCTCCTTTTTAGCAGACCGTAATTTAGCATTTTCGACAACCGAGCCCCTAACCAAATGTCTAAAAAAAAAAAAAATATTGGCTGAATTTCTTTATTCATTCTGAACGTTTGGAATAAACTTTTTTGTTTACTTATTCTTTAGAACGTTCCTGATGATATGTTAACGTATATTTCAAACGTATTCTGTTTATTCCGGCTGTGAAATGGGATTATCCGGAATGTATAAAGAAACGCAGCCATTAAAAATCAACGCTATTATTTAGCCCCTTTAAACTTGCACATTATTGCCCTGAAATTTAATGGGCTATCAAACTGCATACTCAACAAAAATTCTAAAAACTCTGAATAAATAGTTGAAAATCTAGCTGAAAATTTGCAGATTGTTTATAATTTTTGCACAACTTTTGTGGATTTATATTTTGTTTGTTAATGAGCTTTTGGCTTTTATGGAAAAATAATAAACATAAATAAACGAAAGAGAAACAGCCAAAATCGATCAAACTATCGATGACTTAGTCAGCTGATCACAAGTGTATGTATAAAATGAGTTTTATATTAACGATCAGTTTACAATGAATTTTAAATGTGCTCTGTTGAAATGACATTTTAATATACATTACGTACATATCGAGCCCTAACCGCCAAAATAACGTAAGCGACAAAATTTTCTTTTTGATGCAGAAATGCATCTAAATGCTCAAGGAATATTTCTGCATCAAAAATAAATTTTTGAAAAAAATGTCGCTTACGTTAATAAGAACAATTTTTTGTACATTCAATTGAAAAAGACGTTTTTGGGTAGGAAATGACGTTTTTTCAGACCAAGAGCTACGTTTTCTCATGCCGAATACCTGGCAACACTGACTACGACTGAGATATCAACCGATCACCACAACAACAACAACAAAGAACGCTGAACTCTAAAATTTCCTTTTATCTACTTAAGCAGCCCTGTTGGTATCTGGCAAGAAACACGTGATTAGTTGGACGGGATTTAGACACAATTCACTTACCAACGCTACCCTTCCAGTCGCGTATTTTTTAACCAACCTTGCTGAACTCGGATAAATAGCCGAGCTTATGTTGTTGCTTCGCATTTCGTGATTTAAGAGAGTTTTCTTTTGAACCTCGGTTGCAAAACAGCATACATCGTTAGAGGAGTTACATACATATATAAAAAATCGTATCTAAACAATCAGAGGTATGGAAGATATACTTTATATAGCACCGGTAACACAATTTAATGGGTTTAGCTTCCTACATAACGGAGATATATCGAAAAAACTGGTATCTGAACAATCAGTGGTATAGGAGATAAAGCTTATACAGCATAGATTTCGACGATTTTCTCAGTAGACTTTGTATTATTATTTATAAAATAGCTTACGAAATTTACGTTTTTAGCTGTTCAAATAAAGGATATTACAGTAAAACCCCATATATGAACAATCAGTTGTATGAAGGCAATAAATAGGTTACGGATTATTTCTCTATATCGATCCACCCGACCGTAGAGAGATCTATATTTCTATGGACCATGGCCTCAAGATAGGTTAATAGGCAGTATTATCAAAAGCACCTCGATGTCTAACAGTTTCTCGAAAGCACCCAAAACCTTCTCAACCGATTTTGCTATATTTTTGTTGGAGTTACTATCGATAGAATGTAAAGATAAGAATGAAGATAAAGGAAAACAGAATAAGATAAATGTAATTAGAACGAACTGTAGTAGAGGTAGGGATCTATGTAGAAAAAAGACAAAAATATAACCTTAAGCAAAAGCAGATGAATGTATGTATGTACATATTTATGTATATTGGTTATGAGAAAAAAGAGATTCGTATCGTAAATTTCACTTCTCTAGTGTGGCCCAGGCGCATTTACTCTTTTTTTTCTCAGTGTAGGAATGGGTTTCGAATTGAGTCTGAGTAAATTTGATACCTTGGATTCCAAACCACCGAACCTTATTCCGGAATCGGTCTAACTAATGTTGTATACAGGGTTTTAGTGATATAAGGGTCACTAAATTCTTTTGACCATTGTTTCACAAATGCAAGTGCACCTTTAGCCTTGTTGACTGGCACATTAATGTGAAGATTAGAATTAAGTTTAGGATCCATTGTGATACCAAGGTCCACAAAATTGTATACCCGCTCCAAGTTATGGTTATCTATTGTATTGGCTGAACAGCTTTTTTTGCGAAAAGCACATTACTTTACATTTTCCCAGATTTAGAAGCATACGATTTACATAGCACCAGTTAGCCATGCTGTTTAAGTCTGCTTGTAGCAAAGCCTTTTCTTTAATTGAATCATGCGATTTATAAAGTTTCATATCATCTGCGTACATTCAAATTTTTGAAAATTTTATATCTGCCGAAATATTGTTTATAAAAAGCAAGAACAGAATCGGGCCTAGGAGGCTACCCTGCGGAACTCCTGCAGTAACACCAATGGTGTCAGTAATAGTATTTTTAAACATTTCGCTTTGTGATCTATCATAGAGGTATGAAGAGATCCAACGTAGAAAATTAGGTTGAAGACCAAGAAGATCAATGTAGCTTCTGTTGGCAAGAGTTATTTCGCTTGATCTCCAGGCTGACGTTGTTGTTGGTGTGTATGCTGGATCCTAGGTAGACAAAGTCCTTCACTACTTCAATGATATAGCCGCCAATAGGGACGTGTGCCAGGAAGTACTTTGTCTTGTCCTCGTTCACCGCTATACCAACCTCTTCAGCTTCTTTTCCTAAACTTGAAATGCTGCGGACACGTCCCTTTGTTTCAGACCGACGATATCGATATCACCTGCATACGCGAGCTACATCATTCTTTTGGTATATATGGTGCATAGCAGCCGCTCCACTCATATTAACCATTTGCTGTGCTGTACAACCATTTGTTTGCTCTGACCCCTCGGCAATATTGAACTTATTATATTGTTTTGCAGCCTCTGAAATCGAAACCGTAGTTAGTTTCACCACTTCAGCTCAGACTTTTGGCATAACCTCCCCATCCACCTCAATCATTACCGCCCAAAAATATGAAATAATTCTTCACAACAGCCTTCTGAAGCTTCAAAGCTGCTATTGATACTGCATGTACATATGTACATATGTACATATTTGTTTCGAGTCGTTTTGCAGATGGAGTTAGGGGTAGCCTCCCTACTTAGACTAATTGGTAGGTAATAAACTTTGAATTAATCCGATCTCGAGTTCAAATGGTTTTGGTCGATTGTATCGGCATTTTCGAATCTACATCATCTAAGGTTAGACTGGGTTATCTGCAAATATATGTAAACTTATGTAGAATGTGCGACACGCCCTACCCGACTCCAATCGGGACTAAAAATTTATATGTGATATCTTCGACTATGGTAATATCGATTTTGAGTATTAGATGAAAAACAAATTAATTTAAGTTTTTTGTGCCTCTATAGAGGAATCGGTACTTTGCCCCCTGTGCGACACGCCTTGACCATGTCCAATGGGGACCAAAATTTATATGTGAGATCTGTGACTGAAGAAATCGCTCATTTGATTTTCTAAGGACCACCCTAATTTACATACTTTAGGCAATTGACTTTAAACTTTTTTTTGGAAAGGTTAAATCCCCATGGTATCACACAGTGAGTTTTTAAATATAAACAGTTTACGCCTACTTATAATTATTTTTTATATAGCAAAACTCTACGAAATATCGTAAATAGCTCCGAAGTCGACCGTTTAAATGAAAAGCGTTGTATACAACTTGAGTAGGAATGAAAATTGGCTTTGTTTTAAAGAAAAGAGAACTGAAATTCGCTAACCACGTCTGAAGATAACGGCAACGTCGAATTTATTGCTACTGGGGAAAACGAACTCGGCCGTTTTTATTGTTTAAGAATTATTACGCTTTTTAAACCGCTGGGGTGTTATATACCTTACCTCGTGCACGGAAGGTTAAGGCGGTTGAGGATGTATTTATACCTATAAAACACCGCCTACTTTGAATTTAAAATTAATATCTTTAGGATTTATATTTTATAGTATTAGCCTTTATTATAGTGTATTAAAAATTAATGAAAATTAATTAAATAAAACTGAAATGGACTGTTTAAAAATAGTGTTTCCTGCGGGAGTTTTTTTTTTGACAAGTTGAAATGAAAACATTATTTTTGTTGTTTTTTCACGTTTCCTAATCATCGAGTAATACAACTCATATGATCGATGAAGTCGAATTCCAAGAATAACGATTATTTTTGATCCTTCTGTTTTTGTCCAAAATACCAATATATCGAGGCAAAAAATGCTCAAGCACTTGATTACCGAACAATTTTACATCCTAGAATGACGGTTATTTTTTATTGAAAACAATAAATAAACTATAGATTGACCATAAAACCCATAAATATATATCGATAAAATACTGGAAAATAATAATATATCTGCTCAAGCCAGGACGATAAAATTAAAATTTATGAACGATAATTTTTTATCGAAAATAATGAAAAATATCAATCATGTAGCTGATTGCAAAAAAAATGGTTTTCGACCAGAAAATTTAAAAATATCAATATAGTCTTAAAATTATGAAAATGATAATCCTGGTTTCGATTCAATAGCTCTAAAATTTAATATTTTTTACCGAGATCTGTGTTTCAAAAATTAAGTTTTGAACCATTTCACTTGTTAAATTTTCGTCTTAAATGTGTCATTCATTTATTTAAAAAAAAGTTGTAATATTTTGGCAAATTTTTGTAGAAAAGCAGTATCTGAGATGCACAGTGATTTTAAAAACGAGTTTTTGTCCCCTAAGCGTAATTTAAAACACATCTATTGTAATATATGTATGTATATAAAAGATTTTATTTAACTTTTCAAAAATATAATTTTTTTTTACTCTTGATACTTCGCATTTTCTCTTTTTATAATAAAAATAAATATTGATGAATATTAAAAAAAAGTTTTGTCTGTTTCTGTAGTCGTCGATGTCATAATAATGAGATTGTTTCGGGTGTACAATTAGTTTACTGAAGACATTTGAGTTCGAAAATGGACCAAGGTATGATTGTTATGTTGCTAGTGGTTTACTGTAACTTTAGGACTGTACAATAAGGTTTTAGAGTAGAGAAAACAAATGGTTTTAAAATGTTTTCCATTTGGATTTTTCAGTGTATAAATGTTGTTTTGTTTAAAAGCAAAGATGTGTTTATGTATGAAAAAATAGTGTTTCTCATTATTTAAAATCCTTTTTCCCCGGTACTTGTTTGCATTATTTTTAAGGTCGTTTCTTTTAATTTAAAAAATGGAATAACAAAGTAGTGTTTTTTTTTTTTAATTTTTTGTTTGTTTTTTTTTTTGCATTTGTTGTTTCTCTCGGTTCGGTGTCATTTTTGTACTTTTTTCCGTTATATTCGTGTGTAGTTTACATACTTTTCTGTANTTGCATTTGTTGTTTCTCTCGGTTCGGTGTCATTTTTGTACTTTTTTCCGCTATATTCGTGTGTAGTTTACATACTTTTCTGTATGCTTGTGTGTGTGTGTGTGTGTGTGTGTGTCTGTATCTGTGGAGTTAAAAGGTTTTGTGCATTTCAACTGCAACAAGTTGAAGACTATCTTAAAAAGTTGCACACTTCAGTTTCATAATACAAAATCTCGACATTTCACACACTAGCATGCCCATATGGAATTTCCTTACTCCTTTCATTCTACAATCAGTCCATCCACGCATTCATTTTATTCGTCCGTCGCAACGGTAACACACGCTCGCCCGTCCGTCCACACTCAATCTTTCTCAGGCACTTTCCATTGCAGATGCTTGCCACGATCGTACAAATTTTTGAGCGCGCTGGTGAATTTCTTTTCCGCCGTCAATTTCAGGTAATGCTTGTACAGCTGCAATGTGGTGCGCGCATCTTCGACGGAGTCATGAGTTTCCGATTGTATTTTTGTTCCTAAGAAATGAAGAAGGAGAGTTTCGACTCATAATTCTAACACTATTTATTTACCCAAAAAGTGCCAAGCGAGAAATCTTAGCGATACCATGCGATGATGTGGTAGATGGAATAGATGCACAGTATCGATAATTTGCTCCGACGGCACATAAATGTTAATTACTCTGAAAAATTAAATATACAAATTATTTATTTAAATTTGTTTTAAATAACTTCCGATGTGGCAATTAATTTTACAATCTACATACATAGATAATTACATCTTAATGGCTATGAACTTATATTTGGTTACCAAATACTTACACGGCTCAACAAAATTTGGACGAATTTCATCTCGAAATCGGGACTGACCTCTTCTTATAGATTTTTTGATACTAACTTCAAGTCCATTTAAAAAAATGTTTCTAGTTCGTCTAGTTTTTGAGAAACAAACCATTACAAACCATCGCAAAATACCCAATTTCAAAAATTAATTTGGAAGTAGTTTTTGCGAAGAAAAAATCGCCTATTAATGAAAGTACAATTCGTCTGATGGATTCTACCTCATGTCGATGACTTGAATAGAAAGGAGTGAGAAAATACAGGAAAAGTAAAAAAAAGTCAGTTCTTATGTAGCAGGTATTTGTTTTCAATGTAGTTTAATTAAAATTTAAAATTGCGCGGATTTCAGTTGAAAATATATATTCATTAAATTTTCATTTTACTATACTGTGTATTTTACTTTTACGGAATATTTTTCACTAATTTCTCCTATACAATTAATATGAGCATACATTAACAAGTAATTTTTAGCAAAAAAAAAAACCGACTTCAACTCCCATATAAAAAAAAAATATATATATATATATCTCATGATCCGCTGATCGGATCTGACGTGGTCCAAAGTTATGCGGTAACATACATAAAAAATAAAAATAAAAAAAATAAAATATTCCGACGAACTGATAACCTCCTCCTTTTTTGGAAGTCGGTTAAAAACACTGTACAGCACTCGGCTGGGTATTGGACCAAACCAACTTTTTATAAGAGATTGAGTCATAAGTAAAAAGATTATTTTCTCCGTTTTTCGAAGTTAGTCTCCAAAATCGAGATATGGGACTTCGAAGTCCGAAATTGGACCTTTTGTAAAAAATAATTTTTAATTATTGCATGTAAAAAGCAAAAAAAGTAAAAATACAGACGTGGTCCGCCTTTGGCTTTATTTTTATGGTGTATAACTTTTTTTGTGAAACTTAAATAACAGGTGATATGAGGGGTCAAAGGTCAGATCTTCGAAAAATTATAAACTTAATATTTCAGAAATTTTTGAACTGATTTTTAAAAGATTCATATCGTTGTAAAGGTGATTTAACCCCCTTTTTGATATGCATATTTTTATACTTCGTATATAAAAATTTGAGAAAAAACATATTTAAAGGACAAAATACCTTTTTTTGTATAAAAAAAAATATTTTAAACAGAAAAAATTACTAACCGATTTTTAAAAGATTGGTATCGTCGTAAAGGCGATTAAACCCCCTTTCTTCTGATATGCATACTTGTATACTCCGTGAATACAAATTGAGAAAACACAATTTAAAGGAAAATTAACTTTTTTTCAAAAAATATTTTAAACAAAAAAATACTCACCGATTTTACAAAAATTTACATCGTTGTTAAGGCGATTAAATCCCCTTTCGTTTAATATGCATATTTGTATACTTCGTATATAACAATTAAAAAAAAAAATACATTTTAAGCAACAAATACCTTTTTTTTATAAAAACAAATTTTATATATATTTTTTTTAAATCAGTTAAAAATTGTTTGAAATATAAGGAATTTAATTTTTCGAAGACCTGAACTTTGACTCCTTATAGCACCTGTAATATAAGTTTGCACCAAAAAAAATGGTTTGGTCAAATACCCAGAGGAAAAGTTGGTTTTGCACAGTGAAATGAATAAACAATTCATTGACGCGACGTAGAATCCATCAGATGAATTAGCTTTTCATTAAAGGTATCCACACACCTATGCGATTCTGTTGATGCCAATGTGTTCCGACCACAGTTTTAATTGAGGAACCACACACACGATTTTGCTGCGGCGATTATTCGAACATTCACAGTTCTTCTTTTCGTCGTGGCGAANAAAAAAAAAATACATTTTAAGCAACAAATACCTTTTTTTTATAAAAACAAATTTTATATATATTTTTTTTAAATCAGTTAAAAATTGTTTGAAATATAAGGAATTTAATTTTTCGAAGACCTGAACTTTGACTCCTTATAGCACCTGTAATATAAGTTTGCACCAAAAAAAATGGTTTGGTCAAATACCCAGAGGAAAAGTTGGTTTTGCACAGTGAAATGAATAAACAATTCATTGACGCGACGTAGAATCCATCAGATGAATTGGCTTTTCATTAAAGGTATCCACACACCTATACGATTCTGTTGATGCCAATGTGTTCCGACCACAGTTTTAAATGAGGAACCACACACACGATTTTGCTGCGGCGATTTATTCGCAGTTCTTCTTTTCGTCGTGGCGAAATCGCAGACGGCCGCATTTTCAGAACGAAAGAGGTCAATAGAAGGATTTTACAATATTAAAACAAAATTTTACGTAAGAAAACAAAACATGTTTGATGTAGAAAAGTTAAGAATCTTATTTTTGTTGAAAAATATTTTTTGTTTATCTATAAATTGACAGTTTTTACTGCGATAAAATCGGAGAGATGTGTGCGTAAAGCTGATGCCAGATAAAACTTTGTAGCTTTGCGTGACATTTATAAATTTGCCAGCAAAGCGCCAGACGCAAAAGGTATGCCACAATGAACGCCAAGAAATCAATTTTGCACTGCTTTTTTACTCGTCAAAATTGCTGTGGATTTAAGATATTTTGCTTTAAAATTATCAGCAATGTAATTGAGTTTTATGTTTCAGCATGAATACTCGAATTTGGACGAAACAAAATAAATATTAAACCGGCTGATTGTCAAAGCGCGCAAAAAGATGGGAGTTGGCCATCTTTTCGCTTCGCGCTGCAGCTTCAATGATCTATGTGGCATGCTTTGTGCATTTTCATACAATTCATCTTAGCTGTCAAAGCGAATCTGTCACGTAAAGCGAAGCAAACGTTTTATGTGGCATCAGCTTAATTGCGTTGTCGAAGCAGTAACGTCTGTAGCATCAAAAACGGTTTCTTCGAAAAAACTACGACCAGATTCGTTTTCTTTTTAATTTTTCAAAATTACTTTTTTCGATACTTCAACAGTTTATTTTTCTCAAAAACTAGGGGTCTTAGAAAAATTTTGTAAATGAACTTAAAATCAGCCTAAAAAAATATATTAGATGAGATCGGTCCCGATTTCGAGATCAAACTCGTCCAAATTTTGTTGAACCATAATAATATTATTAGGTTTGTTTCGTTGTTGGTAGTATTATACGAAGCTTATGCTTATTATTTTGATTCACTTGAATAGGCTTTTAACACAATGAAAAGACTAGATTTTACCAACAAGAACATACCCTTCATTTTAATGCTACTACATAATACTTTTAGTTTTGGGTACTATATCCTTAATTCTAATGTATGCAAAAAAACTCAAATCCGGAAAACAACTCTACAAAAAATTAAGGACATATCGCTGCTTAAATACCACTTTAATAGCCGGAAAGAAAAACTGCCAATCATCACATAGGTTGTGTGACACACAAACTTTATAAAACATCCAATTCCAAATATTTTCCATTAAGTTTAGGTCCTGTGAATAGGACGAACTCTCACTTTGCTTCGTTATCCTCGTTTTTACAGCTCCTATGGTGCGAATCGGTGCGTAATTTTGTTAACATATGTTAAAAAATGTCCTTAATACTTGTTTTGCATGAATTATTCGTAATTTTGGAAGCCTGAAATATTATTTCAACTGCACGGAACTACGATATCGCACTTCGGACCGCCATATTCTCTTCGAGGAAACAAACAAGGTTCGTCGTTTCAAAAATCGTGACAATTATTATTAAATTCGTTGTAGCCATCAAAATCAAACTTTTCTTCAGAAAAAAAACGCTATTTTCTAGTTGTCCTTTCAGGCATGCGAGCTGTTCAAAATTCCAGCCATGTATGCCCTTTTTGACATTTTCTGAACACAAGTGTATTGAGTTCCCTTGTGATATCATCATCACCAACATTTTTCATTCGTTTTGGTCCAATATCTCGACAATAAGATGCTGACCTCGTAAAGGACTTTTGTTATTTCCATCTGGCTATGGTGCTCTGGCTCCATTTCATGCTTTTTTTATGCGAATCTATATCCTTTATCCTTTAAATTCTTAAAAAGGTTTCAATTTCAATAACTTTACTATACACATATGTAAATGAATGATTCAAAATAGTAAGCATAATTTTCGTGTAGTTTGATAAAAAGTGGAATAAAATCCTAAGTAATCAAGGTGTTTTCTCCATTTTCACTGCTTTTCTTCAAAATTAATAATTCTTCAAAATTAGATCAAAAATAAACTTCTCTGATGCCCACAAGTACAGATATAAGCTTGGATCATGAGATCAAGTGAAGCGGGGTGTATATAAATTATTTGGCGCAAGTAAAAAATAAAGATCTATGTACATATATTTCATTCCTTTGTGTTCCGGCGTGTATAAAAAAATGTTGCATGGTTGAAATCCGCGTAAACAGTTCTATCAATCCACATTTGTGTTTTTTTTTAGAGCTAAACATTTTAATTTCTATTATAGCAGCTTTAATAGCCATACAATTGGAATTACTTATCCAGTGAGTAGGGCAATGGAAACGGCTTCAAATATTAAATTCATACTTTGTACAAAATAACGAATTTCCGCAAAATACATTAGGCGTATTCTCTGAGTCTTGCAAAGCCCTTGCACAATGCACAGATTGCACGGAGTCGGAAAACGTAAATGTCAATATTTATCCAACCTCTAACAACGCTAAAATGCAAAAAAAAATTTTCCCGGGACACGTAAGCTTCTTAAGTTTGGGTCGTAGATTGAGGATCTGAATACCGTTTTTCTAGATCAGGTCATTTTGCAAACATACTTTAATTTTGAGTTTGCATTGCGAATGAAAAAAATTCAAACTGTATCATGGAAAATGTTACTCATACGCCATGTACGAGAATGTACGAGTACGGCCGTGTACGATGTGGCATATGAGTAATATTATTTCCTGGCTCTATTGCATACAATTTCATTTAACCATTCAAAAATTGTTTATTTATCCATCGCTTTTCATCGCTAGTTGTTTCAGTTTTTGGCAAATGAACAGGCTTTAATACAAGCGACAAAAGATTTGATAATTTTTTCCTTGTTATAGATTAATTATTTTTACCATAGAAATATTTTGGGCAAATGACCCGATCTAGAAAAACGGTATACAGATCCGTAATATACCACCCAATCTTTAGTTCACTTGTTTCCGCGTTTTTTTGTTTCATTTCAAAACTTAGGATTTTCCTAACATTTTAATTGAATCATGTGTCTCTCCAGTACCGCTCAATTGTCACCCGCGCGTCGCTGTATACAGCAGCTGCATTGCACTATTCGTCATACTGGTTGTTTCTACATGGTTGGGGGTTCGATTATTCGAATTTTTTCCAAAACCGGTTTTTGAGTTATTCGAAATAAAGTAATTTGAAAAAAAAACGGTTCTTAATTATTAAATTCAGAAAAACCGGTTAGACCAGATATTTGCGTTAAAATTTTCGCGTTTTGATGACGCTTTCAGTTTATCAGAAATAAAGACGGAAATGGAATAGAACTATTAAAATCAGGGAAAAGACAATTAAATGGAATAAATTCAAAGTTTTTTGAAACACTAGTAAAGCAAAAATTAGATCTAATAAATATTTAGAAGCTTTGGGATCAACTGATTTTTCCGAAGTGGCTAAAAACCTTACAGGTGTTCTTACACGATATGTATTTGCATCTGCAAATGTGACTTTTTCAATACATATGTAATTGTGTATGTCTGTCAAAATCACAGCCTTTATTTAACTATTTAAAAATACGTTCTTTGAAAACGAAATGAACTAAACTCAGATGATTCAATCTGTGTGTCAGATGAAAATAGAAACATTTCTATTTCGTATGTGCATCTGCTTTGTACAGAAACAAATCTAATTTGCCTTTACACGATATGTTGACATTTCTATATGAAAAAAATGTCATTTACACATGCAAATACATATCGTGTAAGAATACCTTAACCTTGCCTTTTTTAAGTATTTTTTAAAACACACATTTTTATTTAAGCACTAGGACTGATGTAGTAGTCAAAGTTCAAAAGGGGCATATTATATTTCAAAAAACTAATTTTACTTTAATTTTGCTGCCTTTTCTACTATGAGGCGATTTCTTAGAGGCTCGTATATAAGGCCTGCTGCACTGAACAATTGCTCACCTGGAACGCTGGCAGGTGGAGCGCTCAAATATTTGCGGGCCAGATGGGGTTTTCACTGAAACGAGCTCGTTTTTCTTTAAGATAGACCTTCAATTGAGCTTTAATTTCACATTTTTTAATGTCTTTAGATTCTAAATACGAGCCTTCGCTTTCACTGGAGGAATTTAAAATTATTTCTAGGTTGCTTATAAGACTTTTTTGGCAGTATGTACTTGTAAAAGGCCCATCAATGTTGCTTGGTATACTACTCTTAACCTTTTAGCCGGTTATTGTCCGCACCCTGTCATAACTTGCCGCAAAATTCTGTGTTTTCTTGATAAATTATTTGTAAAGAAATTTTATCAAGTAAAAGCTCCCATCTCATTCTGTGTCAAGATTTATAAAATAAAAAGCTCTCCGATTTCTACAAGAGGGGAATTAATTTCAATGTCACATATGAAAAATATGAATTTAAAAGCAAAAAAGCTTTTGACTGCCGTAGCCGAGTAGATAGAGACGTCGGCTATAAATTCTGTGTATCCCAGGTTCAAATGCTGGCACATGCAGTATATAAATGATAGAAACAAATTTTTTAATAAACAAAATTTATAAGTTTTGTATGAAATTTCAATTTGTAAACGCTTGTCCATGACATTTTTCATCTTGATTATTTAATTAAGAGCTTTTGATTTCTGTGCCAATTCTTGAAAAATAATAAAAAATTTACAAATTATAAACATTATTTATTTATCAAGTGCACAGAATCGGGCTGTTAGAGCCATTTCAACAATATTAGAGTGGACTCTCTGCACATGTACACATTCGCATTCGCAAAACAGTCGTATCATTTGATGCGAATGGGTAAAATTATGCGAATAATTCGCATAACGAATACGAATGCAAATATTCGCAACATCCCTGGTATATACATACAAATTTATTGATGTTGGAAAAGCATCAAAACTTTGGCAACTGCAAATTTCGCAAAATTCGAAAAAAACAGCCAATCTGCAAAACCGATGAGTATATCTGGATTCAGGGATATAAATATGCCCTAGAAATATGAATGCCGTTCTTGTCTTTTTATAAACCAGAGTATACAAAGATTTTCTATTCGCACAACCAATTTACAAATGAGTACCCACCTGTAGTTCCAGATACTAGAAATTTCTGTCTAATTTTGTTTAAAAATAAAACGCATGGATACTTTATATTAATACGTTTAGGAATACGGCCCGAACAACTAAAAACTTAAGGTTTCGAGATTTATGAATTTAGTGGCAAAATAAAAACTACAGGTCAAGCGGGCAATATAAATATTATTAAAGTGTAGTGTAAATGCAAATATTATTTGTAAGCAAAAAAAGTTTCACCACACCTGAAATCATTTTTCAATCCATGTCCAAGAAAAATAACACCAACATCCACTAAATACTTCAACTTTTGATATGAATTTTTGAGCGCTGTCAGTCGTTTACTGCTAAAGTTCGCGTCCAAATCACCCGGTTTTATCCCCGAAAATTGTGTTAGGTAATCGACGACCTTCTCCTGCGTTGATATGTAATCGTCCATGAAAGGTACACCTTCATCAGGACCTTGACTGGAGGCAACATAAAGCATATTTGAATAAGTAAACAAATGCCAAGATGTGTGCCATATGAACTTAAGGAACAGATTTTCAATTATCAATCAACTAAAAAAGCAACTCAATTAAGCAAATTAACACCATTAATAATAATAATAAAAATTAGGGAATTAAAGTTTGTAAGCAATGCTTGAAGCTGCTGCTCGAATTACGGCATAGTTGGTGTGTATTCGGGTTCGATTTTGATCGATTAAAGCTTCCAGCATCACTTTTAATTTCAACACGCCCACACACACCAACTACCAGCAACTTCGCATTCTGTTTGTTGTACATATATGGGTATCTTGAGACGACAGCGCTGTTTATCCGCTTACCCGCGTATGCATGAAATACGCGCCACACTCATGTGACATGGTTTTATGGTTGCTGTTTTGCCATCCGGACGTATTTCGTTCTCTTCGGGATTCAATGTGACAAATTCAGCATCCATAGCGACCAAATCACCTGCCTGTGGCATTTCATTCGTTTGCAATGGCTTAAATAATACATCGCCCATGCTGTTTGGCGCTGGCGCTAGCTGTACAGGATTTGTTATATCCTGCAATAAGGGTAAGGTAATGATAAATAAATTAAATTTATTTTAGCATTTCTAACCAAAAACACCAAGAACGAAAGAAACGAATGTCGTCATTTGTTCGATTTTTTTTTTTATAAAGTAAAGAAAGAAAGAAAGCAAAAGATACTTAGTTTACTTGTATGAATGGGTTATGATGGGCAAATTCCGTTTCCGTGCTGATGCTTTGTATATCACTTTTCGCAGCTGCTGTAACTGTAGCTGTAGCTGTGGTTACAGCAGGCGTGATAGATGGAACTGGCGCATCCGTACTTATGCTGCTGTAGAAAAGTACACAAGGCACTTTCCAATCGAGGGTAAACCAAACAGATTCTTGTATTGAAACTGGTGAGACGCTGGAAATTAAATTGCAGGTAATGCGGTAATTAAAAAGGGTATATATTGTTTACGTTAAAATTAGAGGACATTTACTTGCCTGAAATCATTAAAAATATACCATTGTTGTTGCTCTTCACCACTGTTGCCGCCAGCCGCCATTTTCAATGTATGATATTTTTTACTTACTTTAATCAGCGAAACCAAATTCTTTTGGGTGCCATCGTCGATTTGGCAGACCACTGCATGCAATCCATATTCACGAAATGAATCGTTGTTGGAAGCTACCGAAAGGAAGAAGTTAGAAACTTAGAATAATATTTTAAATATAGATATGAATTAATTTTCCGTAAAACATATTTGCTGTCGTCAGGGCAAAATTTTTCTTGACATTGAAATTGTAATGCACCTTTTTGTTTTTGTGAAGCTCAACTAATGGTAGGCCCAGGAAACGTGTTGTTTCAACGGGGTTGTACCAAAGTGAGACGGAGTTAGCTGGCATACATAATATGACCAACTTTTTTACAGCTCAAAGAGATAAAGAAACTGAAAACCGAACACAGTATGAATGTAATGAGAAAATCGTAAAAGCAGAATATGCGAAAACGGTAACAGTGTACCAATTCAACAAATAAATTTTAATTTGATATTTCAAAATATTAATATTTTCTAAACTGCGTAACCGATTTAAAAGCTAATGATGTCAAAATAAAGACAATTCAAGTTGATATGTAAAAATAAATAAAATTTAAAGAGAATTGCATAACTGTAACGTCTACAATTCGCAAATAATATGGCACCAATCAATAAATATGATGGAACTTCGGTAAATTTTAGTATTCTTCCTTCCACTCTCAGAAATACATGGTTATAATAGTTCTGTTCGCTATGCAAAAGCCAGTAAGAATTAGCGAGTAGCAAAATTCAAAGAATAAGGTATCTTACTCTCCCAAAGAGTGAAACTTACTAAGTTTTGCGCGAACAGGAGGGCTGAATTTCAAACGTCAATTGCTTTGCATACCTACAAAGTATAATGTTCCATAACGCCGAACTACAAAATATTGACAATGTATACTTTTCCAAAACGCATCCGAAAATTTATCGAAACGCATCGCTAGAGCAATCAGCGCATCAGAAACATCGTTTGTTATTTGTTACCACTGGTGTTTTAAAAATGGAAAATTCAGAAAAAATATTAATTGCTATATTAAAATATGCAACGTATATGGTTGCAAGGTGTCGCAACTCTGCATATACAAACAGTTGTATTGATACGTTTTGGAAGTCAGCCGATTTATCAAACTTTTGCTAGCTTCACTGCCAGCTGGCGTCCACGGTTGCATTACGAACATAATAAATTTTTTAAATTATTTCACAACAACAACAAAACAGGACCTATACGTATATTTCCTCTTATTCTGTCTTTCTTCAACATACGCTTTAATCTCTTTGTGGAAGTCACTGTCGGAATACCTATATCGACAGTGGTGTCAACTGCGTTCAGATTACGAATATAGTTTTTTCAGCCGAGTACCTTTCAAATGTTTGGAATTATTAAATTAATTGAATAAGCAAATATTTACATACTTCTTTCATTAGTAAATCGCAACAGCATTGTTAATTTTTAAATTTAACGAACTTGTTGATTCAAATTATTGTTGACAAAAATGCAACCGTGTGCCACCATCCTGCTTCCCCTTCCCCCCAAATGAAATGTCAAAATTGTTCTCTCTCCTTGCAAGTTTTACTGTTTTTTTGGCCAAACGAACACGATTTGGTAAGAAACTGGTAGCAACTTGTATAAGTTGTTTGCTTAGCAAACACTCATAATAAAAATTGCAAACATAAAGTGGTGCAAATTCTACAATTTTCGGTGTAACTTTCCCATTGTTCAAAAAATTCGTTTTTCGAATGGATGCTGCAATATCCAGAGCGAAGTTGGGCGAAGTGCGACTCTGTGGTTGTGTTCCAAAACATCCTCCACAGGTCGGGAGACGATGCAAGTCGAGACTGACTCCCTGAGACCCCGGCGATCACGCGGTACTGTATTTACAATTGCAGTTGTATGCGCCGAGAAGGAGAGCAGTACTGTCGAAAGCAAATCCGAGATTTTTTGGGTTACTCACCGTCGGAATTGGGTCGCCATCGACATGAATTGCTACCTGTAGTCTGGCTGCCTTCGTCTAGGTGGTAAATAGGGTTGCCGAGGACTTCGTAGGGGAAAGGGTTAAGCTCCTTGCATGAGGGAGCGTGAAATTTCGCTGAGATAACTGTTTACTTTCGACACAAGTCATCAATTGCATTCCGAGACGCCATTATCAAGCAGTCGTCAGCATAGAAGACAATTGAAACTCCCTCTGGTGTGTGATGGACTTTGATATGTAATAATTAAACAGCAGCTTGGAAAGGACACCACCCTGTGGAACCCCCTGTTGAATTTTCTTCCATTTACTGGTTTTGTCTCTGAAAATTACTGCCGAATTGCGACCACTCAGATAATTCGCTGACCCAAGTTTGAGTCCCTGTGAGAGTCTGAAGTGGATGACGGTGTCAAACACACAAATGACAAATCCATCGATGTTAGGACTGTTCTCTCACAGAACGGTTTCGGTTGTGTAGACGGTTGTCTAAGACGGTTGTCTAGGTGTTTATGGTGGTAAGTGCTGTTGTTGTACTGTGCACTATACGAAACCCATGCTGATGCCTGGTTGGGGTCAGGTGGTTCATATAGTATGGGAGTAGCAAGGCATAGTGCCTTCGCTACCGGGGAAAGGAGGATTGTAGGTCGATAAGACTCTCTTTTGTTAGCCCCGATATGCCGGGTTTAAGCAGGGGGACCACTCTCCCTGTTTTACAGATATCTGGAACGATGAGAGTGACCTTGGAAAAATAAGGGATCTTGAAGAGATAGTCTACTTCTGCAGAATCCAATTTTTTCAGCATCAGTATGCATATTGCGTCGGATCCAATGGCTTTTGGCTTTGGCCTTCCCAATGGAACCTGAACTGTCGGCTAAAGTAGCTCGCGCAGCGCTCCGAGAGAGATTTCCACTATGTCGTCGCGCTTCGTCGGGTTCTTCTCAGTTCTTATGTACGTTCACAAGTTGCCGAATCTCCGCGTTGAGATCCCTAATACGGGGATTTCCGGGATCGGCCTGACGAAGGTTGTCGCGCTCATCGGTTAGGGCAGCCGTTTCAGATGGAAAATTCGGGTGTCTGAAATACATCCAGCTGATGAAGCCGGCTGCAACAGCAGTGAAACCCGTGCAGAAATTACGTTCGCAAACATGCACGTCGGTTGGCGTGTTGAATTTTGCTGAAATTTATACATTTATCCACCAAAGTCGTTTGATAAAGTGATGAACTTTGGTTAAATAGATTTCCATACAAAGTTTGACAGTTCATTTATCAAAATGATAAATTTATCACTTTATCAAGTTTATCAAGAGTTTATCACTTTTGATGAAGACCCCTAACGGCCGGGTCTACGTAACCGAAACGACCCAGATTTATATTTGGCCAAGGATCGTCACTCCAACAACACTCCCCAAAACCCTTTGAGGTCCTTGTATGTTGCTACAACAACAACAACCCCTAATATGTTAGTGTTTGGCCGAGCTTCTCCTCCGATTTGTTGCGTGGGCATTGATGTTGTGCCAGAAAGGCCGTCCCTACTGTTTTACGCCAACTATCGACAGATACTTTTCTGTAAGTAACCAATTCGGTGTCTGTCGTAGAAACAACGGTCAACATTGGCTTATTTTGGGGTCAATTTTGAGCCCTTAAAGTGCTTTAGCAACTTATGATTTGCAGATATAACTTTAATTTTCGGGATAAAGGTTCTATGGGCAGTAGAAATATTGTCGTGTACAAATTTTATATAAATTTAACCAATATTGAGCATTTTAAGGCAAAAAAATTTTGAAAAAATTTGCAAATTTTTTTTTATTGCCAAAATGCTCGAAAACCGCTCGAATGATTTTATTTTTGTTTTCTTTAGTCAAAAATGCAGGTCTTTTCCTTCGTTTGGTATATAGGAAGTATTGGTTGATTCGAAGTATGTTTATTTTATTTAAATATATGGGCATAAAAGATTTTCCATACAAAATCACTTCGTCATCACTCTGCAAACACGTGCATGCGTTGGAAGTGAGAGAAGGAGACAAAAAGTATGTGCGTGTAGGTATTTCGGCTTTTGAGTGACTGATGGCGCAATATTTATAACCTAATCGTAGCGTATGTATGCAAATACATACATACGTACATATGTTGATTGCAGTAAATGTGGATTTGTTTTTCTTTTAGTAATCTATGTACATATGTATGAATGCATAATACGTGAAAACTTTTTCGTCACATCAGATCCGTACCGTTCGTTCGATTTTACAAAATGAGCTATCAAATTGAAGGGCTTGGCCTGTGGATGTGCAATAACTTATTATTTTTTTCAAAAAGTGTTGCGACCTGATAAAAAAATTAAGTACAAAAAATTTTTAAGTTAAATCAGTTATTACACTATGAGTAGCGATCGAAATGGTTTTGAGAAGGCTTTATTTCTTAACTTTATGTGGGATGCTTTCCACCTGTTTCAAAAAGCAAGTTCGACTTAAATAAAGGCAGAAAATTGAAATGTATATTCTGATATGGATGTCATACGAAAGAGGTTGTGGTTTGAAATATTTTTCAGAGGGTTGCCGCCTTGTTACAAAGTTAGGTTCAATATAAGCAATAGGTTAAATAAATTATTTCAATGTGTATGTAAATCAAAATTGCTTTGAAGAAACTTTATTTCCAAACTGCATGTAGGAGGGTTGTCACCTGATTTTATAATTCAATTCAATTTCAATTAAGAGTATTAGATAATTAAATATGTATCACAATACAAGTGTCAGACGAAAAAGGTTTAACGAGGTTTTGGTTTAAAAATAATTTGAACGGGATTGCCACAAGTTTGAAAAGTCGAATTAATTTAAGTTATATGAAATGTTGAAATATTGGCGTCAAACAAAGGAGTATGAAGAAAATTTAGTTTCACCATCTATAACATTAAAGTGGGTTTACACCTATGTAAAAATTATCAAATTATTAAAATTATTTAATAAATCAAATTTGTTATTAAAGTATGGGTATAAATTTACATGGGTGAAAAATGTTTTTTCTTAACTTTATTTAACAGAGTCGCCATATGATTTAGAAATTAAATTAAACTTTAACTAAGGGAAATAGATATACAATTTAAATATGTTTCGCAATATGACTGTCAGTCGAAGAAGGCTAAACAAGGTTTTGTTTTTAAAATATTTGATTAGGGTTGCCATCTATTTTAAAATTGGAATTTAATAGAAGTATGCATAAGTTAAATGAAATATTAAAACATGAAGTGAAACGTTAATATTAATAATATTAAAGAGGGTTGCCACCTGTTTAAAAAGCTAAACTTAAATTATTTACTAAGTTAAAGGCACTTATTAAAAATATGGGTATCAAATGAAATGGGTTTAAAAAGGTTTTATTTCTGAACTGTATTTAGGAGCGTTGTCGCTTATTTAAAAAAGCAAGTTTAACTTAATTCATCAGGCACATGAAATATGTAGGTATCACAATATCAGACGCAAGAGATTTGTTTATTTTTGAACTATATCTAGGAGGATTTCCAGCTGATTCAGAGGTCTTAGCTAATTAATGCACAAATCCGAAGATAGGGAAGACGAGCCCGAACACCAAGGAGAATACTAATACGGGGACCTAAGCTAATACAAAAAGTAATATAAATTTCAGCAGTATGAAAGGAAATAAAAACAATCGTAATAGTGACACACGTCATCGCATACATATATCTATTTATAAGCTGATGGTACATATGAGTGAAGTTAATGTGGATATGCTTCTCTATTATATTAATATTTTGCAATTCATATTGATTTATTAAATTCAATTCAATACAATCAGAACGAATATTTCATATACCGTTTTTAACTTTAATGTGATCTTAATAATATCACGTATTCTACGTTTAAGTTTAGCGCCTGTGTCTCCGATACAGCCTGCAGGTCAAGACGAATGCGCTCGACTGATCCTTTTTTTTTTGGATTTTTGTATCGATATTTGGGATATGGAGTCCTTTTATTCCGGTATTAATGGGCACGCGATATTTTTAGAGCCATACGTTAAATGAGTACCATATCGTATCGATACTTTCGGTTCGATATCGTATCCCTAATGGTTAGATCGCCGAAACAGCCGGACCCGAGTCATTCCGATACGTAGAACCGGCTATCGTGGGAATGATATATTGGTCTTATGATATATTGAGCAGAAATTAAAAACAAAAACAATTTCAAAACTGAGAACAAAAGAACGTCAGGTGAATGAGGTCGTAATCAGTGAGGTAAAGTATCTTGGTAAAATCAAGGACTATAAGCTTCTATGGAAATCTCACGGTGCAAACACATCAAAAGCTACGAGGGGACCTGTCATTCCCACGACAGCCGGTTCTACGTACCGGAATGACTCGCGTTTCAACCGACCAAGGGCTGTTGTTTCGGCGACCTAACCCCGTTTAGGTCGGCGAAGTATCTCAGAAGTTGTTCGTCCATAGGGCTACATTCGCTACGTTTTCTTCTACTCAGGGCTGGCATCGAGTCAAACCCAGGGCCAGAAACCTACACTTGCTGTGTATGCCAGAGACGACTACACCACAACTCCGGCGCCTATTATGAGTTACATTCGATCTTCGACTGTGGTCGAAAGTGCTGATCGAACGAATTTTGATTTGGTATTATGGCGCTCATTCGATGAAGAATAGCGCTATTGTGAACTTCGCTCGTTTATGTTCTTCACAATAGCATATTTTTCACCGTTGAGAAGCTTTGTTTACAAATCGAGCAAACTAAATAGTGTGCTTATACATATTTATGTAAATTTGTGCAAATTAAAATGAAATAAAAAGAAAGCAAGTTTATAAAAACGTGGTAAAAATTAGTACAACGAAGTTCTGGGGTTCAACGATTCGTAAGAGGATGAGAGTTTAGTGAACTGACCAGGAGTAGTAAATGTTTAAGAGAGTTTAAGTGTAGTCTTTACAATATATTTTGACATAAAATATATTTAAGAAATTTGTCTGCAGATTTACTAAAAACTTCCGACTGTCTAAAGAGGCGTTTGTGAGCCAAATCTATTTAAAATATTTTAAAACTATCCACAGCTCTATGATTTGTTCTCAGAGATCGTGCCAACTGAGTATTGGGATTTTCCTTCACAAGTAAAGCAGCCTTTCGAGCTTGTGTTTTGTATTCACGACGTTAAAACTGCATGAAATTGATAAAAAAAATTGTTTAAAATTAGTGTCTACCCGCCAAGAAGTAAGAAAACAAATGCAAAATCATACATTTTTCACAATTTTCTAACACTTCGCTACCACATCGAAAGCAAAATTCTGTTCGACAGAAAATTCGATACTCAACGAAAATTTCGACACGATTGCATAGCTCATAATACGAATTTCACTTTCGATCTTCGACAACCAGCGAAGATCGAAAATCGAATGCAACTCATAATAAGGGCCTCCACCTCTGTCAAGTGCAACGCTTGCGAGGGGGGAGTCACCTCAGAGTCTGCTCCGGACTACGGACACATCGGCAGTGGACCACGTCTTTTGTGGCCCCCTGCTGCTCTAACAGAGCAGCCTCCACGGCTAACCCCAGTCCACCTGAGCAGCCCCACACAAACACCAAAGCACAACAGCACAACACAATAGACTACACCACAACGGCTACAGACCACAGAACACACACAATTGCACCACCACCCACACGCCGCCGCCAACAACTCCTGGTTCCCCCTACAATCTGCACGGTATGTCAGACCAGGATATTCCGTAATGTGACATCAGTCAAGTGCAACACCTGCCTTGGCTGGTGCCACTTTAGGGCATGCTCAGGTCTGCGTACCACGCGAGATTGGACGGGGAACTTCGAGGGCCCGTGTTGCGCTGCTCGGTCGCAGACTTCAATTGCGACGCCCCCCACCACCACCACAGGGCGGCAATCACCTCAGCAGCACACACAGCCAACGGCGGCAAGAACATACACCTCACTTACACCCCACATCACGACACGTCTCCCGAACCACATGAAGCTCCTTCAATTTAACTGCAACGGGCTACAGAGCAAGATTGAGGAGATAACCGTCTTTATGTGTCGGCATGGTATATTGATAGCTGCGGTCCAAGAGACGAAGTTGCACAGCAATTCAACTTTGTTGAATTGCGCCGGGTACAACGTGCACCGTCGAGATCGCGAGCGAGATAATGGTGGTGGCTTAGCGTTCATCACGCACCACACCGTACAGTATCGTCTTATCGAAGCAGACATCGACGGCAGGGATACCACCCTAGAATGTCAGGGCATTGCTATCCGGTCAGGCGATGTTGACCTCGAAATATTTAACGTTTATATACCCCCTGTCACCTGCTGCCCGGCAGGATATCACCCTGACATAGGTGCGCTCCTCAGAGCTGAAAACCGTATGGTAGTAGGCGACTTTAATGCGCACTTTAATCTTTGGCACTCAAGCCTGTCAAACGA